>NC_045552.1:44402938-44644165 GCF_009769535.1 Thamnophis elegans | reverse complement strand
ACCAGACTAGGGAAAAACATTCTTGCCGTATTGCTGGAGGTTTTCCTAGTTTTCAAGCTTCTCTACTGGTTATGTCAGTCCTTTCAATAAAATGTTTCCCATTTCTCAGAGATGTTTATTATTAATCTCAACGTATTTCAAATGGTTATGATGGTTCCATTTTACAGTGGTATAATCTGCAATGCATATGTATGGCTATCCATGCAAGCGTTTGACGATAAGCATAACTCAGATTTTAAACTATTTTCTTGCTTAATAAATTCTCCCTGGATATTACATTTGCATATTATATTCCCAACAAGGGAACGTGCATAGTTTGAATTCACTTTGTTTTAGTGAAATCCGGAAGAAAGAAACAGCTGCCCTTTTACTTTTGATCTTGCTGGAGAAAAAGTTGACCCCGTTTCCTAAAGATTGCATTCTTGCACTAGATTATAATTTTAAATGACCTAATTTTGTTAGGCAAAGACTTGCATGCTTTTAAAGCTACAGAAAATTTTACTGACAAGTCAAAAATAATAATTAAAACCTTCCTGAATTATCTTAAAATATTACACGTTGCAATACACTTGGTGGGGAAAATGTTATCAGCAATCTACAACTCTCACCGTCTTGACTCAACTTCAAATTTGTGAGAATTGGAGATGCATGGGAAATATATTGGGGTTTAGCTTCATGCATTGAATGAAGTAATTTCTTTGGTTATGGTGCTGATTACTTTTCACCTTCTCTTAAACCAAAAGCTTTTATTTTAAAAATATTTTTCCCCCAGATGAACTTGCTTTATGGGTCAGAATTGCGGTAATGACAAAGAAAAAGAAATGCTTTCTCAGTTCTATGCTATTTGTTTTCCGAAAATGAATGCTCTTAAGATTCCTAATTTTTGCTTCTGAATGCACATTCAGGGAACAATACCTCCTGCATTTTCCTTTTTCTCCCTCTTGATTTTTGGCCAACTTGATAGTTTGCACACTGAATTTCCTGAGCAACTGAGTACATTTTAGATATGACTGTTCTTTAATTTGATTTATTTAGGTATGTTTTACAGCATTTCCGGTCTTGCTAGCATTCTGAGGACTTTAAATGCTTTTATGGATAGAAATAAATACTTCAAAAAGAATAATAATAAATAAACAGAAGACATAGTTATGCCATAGGGACAATTCCAATTCATTTCACACAAAAATATATGTGCATAAACACAAAACAATTTTCTTAGCAATAACTAAAATTATATTTAAAATACGTTCCATCTCAAACATTTGTAATTACTGTGTAATTTTATTGGAGAAAATTCCTCATACATTTCAAGAGTAGTCCAAGCTCTTTGCTGTATTTAGATTCATGTAAATATACGTAGATTTGATTTCATCTCAAGGCAAGAACCTTTTATAAAAGTTGGGATAAAAGTGCTTAAATACTGTACAATGCTGATTAGGAATCACCACTTTTAACACCATCACGCAGTTGGTATTTAACTGAATTTATTAGTTGACCAATTACAATGGAGCTGATCCTCCAGATCTTATTATGAGGACAAATTAAGAGCATCCGAATCATGAGGAAAGCTATGAAATAAAATATGTCATATAGCTTGTTCAGTCACCCAGGAACCAAGATTGACTTGACGGTCCAGAATTGTTATTCTGATTATTATACATTTTTCAAGAGGCAACTGGTGGGGAATGGAAGAATGTCTGCAAGAAATCCTTCCATTCCTCACCATCCAGTCAGTGCTGAAGAAGCTTCTTGGAGAAATGTCTTCAAAGAAAAACCAGAAAGTCCTGTTGCCTCTTGGAAAAAAAAGCACCTTTGGGACCCGTTTTTAACGCTGCAGCCATTCACCTTGAATGGCAAACGAAAGATGGGACTTGGAGGGAGTCTCACTCACAGATAAACTTGCATAACCAAGCTCTCTTATGTCTTCTCCCCCACCCCCTCCCCAACACCCCCTTTCTAAATCCTGCACGAGTCCAGCTCCTGCATATGGAAGAACGAAGCAGTGGATGCAGATTAACAGAGCTGGAAGGGACCTTGTAGGTCATCTAGTCCAACTCCCCCCCCCCCATACACACTCAGGCAGGAGACCCTACACCGTTTCTGACAAATGGCTGTCCAATCTCTTCTTAGAAGACTCCAGTGATGAAGCTCCCACAACTTCTGAAGGCAACTTCTGTCCCATGGGTTGATTGTTCTCACTGTCAGAAAGTTCCTCCTTATTTCTAGGTTGAATCTTTCCTTGATCAGTTTCCATCCATTATGCCTTGTCTGGCCCTTGGGTGCCTTGGAAAATAGCTTGATCCCCTCCTCTGTGGCAGCTCCTCAAATATTATCAAAGACACTCTCCTGTCCCCCCTGGTCCTTCTCTTCACTAGACTAGCCATGCCCAGTTGCTGCAACCGTTCAGTGTATGTTTTAGCCTCCAGTCCCCTAATCATTCTGGTTGCTCTTCTCTGCACTTTTTGTAAAATCTCAACATCTTTTTATTGTGTGGGGACCAAAACTTTGGTTTTGATGCTTTGGAAAATATTTGGAAAGCAAATGCAATTCAGGAGCGCTCAATTCAGGCTTTTTCTTCTTCTGTGGGACGGTTAGCCGGGAAAGCCCCCCCCCCGGCTAATTTTAGCAGCCCAACGAAGGGGAAACCCACTCACCCCAATCCAATCCGCACCCTCCCCAGCTCCCAAGTCGTTGCATGGCCGTTTGGGCTTTTTTCTTTGCAAAGAGGTTCCATCCCGGTCCTTCCAACAGGCACAGGTGGAAAGCCCCTCCCTCCCTTGCACACACCCCTGGAGACCCCCCCCCCCCTTCCCTCTCCCCCTTTGCAAATCCCAGGAAAAGCCTGGCATAGTCGAGCCCCGCGCCGCCGTTCCCGGAACGCGCCACTCCTCCGTGCCGCCCTCCGACCAAGCTGGCTGACTTGGCTGGCTGTTGCCGGCCGAGCATCGACCCCCTCCGCAGAAGCCGCCGCCGCCGCTGTTCCTTCGAAGCGGGCGCGCGGGACACCCCCCCCCCCCCAATCTGCCTTCCCGCCGCGCGCGCACGCGCCACCCTTCCAAGCCGGGGCTGTTCCTCGCAAGAGCCTCTCTCCCCCCCGAGGCTGAGAGGCGGGGGCAGCGACTGTCCCGGCCGGCGCTGATCTCGAGCGGCGATTGGCCGCTGTCTACGCTGACGTCACGATCATGATGAGAATTAATGATCGGAGGCGCTGATTTCATTGTGTGACGCCGGGACCGACCCAGCCGAAACCGGCTGAATTCGGAGCCCTGGGGCCCCCCGTGGCCGCCCCGCCCGCCCCACAGAGCACGGTGGGTCCGGTAGAAGGGGGTTGGGCTGACGAACGGGGAGGGGGGAGGGGCGGGGAGGGGAGGGCGCGCGGCCCCGTAGGGGGGGAGGGGCGACTGTGGGGGAGGGGGCGGCCTTCCCGCCAGGCCTTCCTGAGGGTGGGTGGCTTCGAGAACGGCCCTTCCTCGCTTTATGGCTTGGCCGGCAAGAGGCCGACGGAGAAAGGGGGGAAAAATAAAAAGGAGAAAGAATTGGCGAGTTTCGGGGCTTCAGTCCGGAGCTCGCGGATCAGAACTCGGGACGCGCATGCGTGCCGCTCGCCTCGCTCGATCTGCGGCAAGAGACGGCTGGAGCGCGAGGGAAGGCTGCGCCTGCGCAGAAGAGCGCCCTGTCGCCGGACTGCCCTCGCTTTACGTAGCTTCGCCTCTCTTTTTTTGTACGTAAAGTCGATTTGGGCAGGAGTTGGGGGAGAGATGGCAGCCGGCGAGGTCCAAAATACCTTTACTGTCGGTCCGGCGCTTGCTTTTCATGTAGACAGCCGGTTCTTTTACTTAAAAAAAAAGTAGTTTGCAAACGTATCTTATGGAATCTGTCAAAAGAATGAGTTGGAGTAGGAGAGAAGCAACGAAGTAGTTTTTTGAGTCATCTGCCTGGAGTTTGCTTAAAATAATACCGAAATAGGCTTTGTCTATTTTTAAAAGTTATTTCTGTCTCTGCATCAGTGCTTCTCATACTATAAAATGCCATAAGAAAAAATATATATAACAGTTTATTGACTCAGTTGTGTGAACCCAATCAAAAGGTTTTCCATATAAGTGTTGTACATAGGAAGTCAGACAGCTGATTTCATTCAACCAAACATTGTTTTTTAAGCTACGGATTAGTGCAGTTTTTTCCAACCTTGGAGACCCCAAATTCTGTAGACCTCAACTCCCAAATTCCTCAACCAGCAATTTGACTGGGGGATTCTGAGAGTTGAAATCCACAACATCTTAAAGCATGCTGGCCGAGAAATTTCTGGGAGTAGTTGCCAAGGTTGAGAAAGACTGGATTAAAATATTATGCCGGTGGCAATTAATATGTGTCAGAAGGTTACATCTAGAATTAAGGGATTAAGCAACACCTCTTGTAAGGACAAACATTATTCCATCCATGCTAGTCTTCTGCAACCATAGTAACTGATTAGTGCTTTGAACATGGGAGCATTGCAGGGTTCTGGTATTTCAGAAAACAGTTCTGTTTAGTTCAATTTAATTTAAATGTAAAGATGAGTTTGCATTTCCCTCTAGGGGAATGCATGAAATAGGCCCTATTTATTTATTCATGATTCCTATTCTATTCTATTCCTTATTCCATTCCTTATTCCATTTCATATTCTATTCTATTCTCTATTCTCTATTCCATTCCATATTCTATTCTATTCCTTATTCCATTTCATATTTCATTTCATATTCTATTCTCCTATTCTATTCTATTTAATTTGACTTTGAAACAAAATCTGTATTGTATTAGTCAGCTCAGCATAGTAAGAAAATTATAAGTTTTCCTATAGTTAACATATTGCATATGTCTAAAGTAAAGACACGGCAGAACAAAGGAAGCTTAAAAAAAATCAAGCATAAAAGTTGGCAGCAGTTAGGCAAACAGGTGTCTGTGGGAATAAAATAAAATGGTTGAGTTAATGTCCTGCCTCAACTGCAAAAGCATGAATGGTTGTGTGAGCTTTGTGGAATATACCAAGACAAGGTGTCACATTGAGACAAGCCTTGTGGCCAGTCTGTGAGAACAGTGGAACAGCAATTATGCTTTTGGGGAAAGGAGCAGGTTCTTCTACATATATGCACGAGTCTTTTGTGGTTTCATTCATCAAAAAACTGTTTGAATAGTGACCAGAAACATGCCAAAGGTTCAATGTAAGGTCCTTCAGTTGGGGTAAAGATACTTTTATGATGATGAACTCTTGGTGCCATATTTAATGACCGTCAACTGGATTGGGATGGGTGGCTATCGAAATATGAATGAATGACTAAATGAACGAATCGATAAACAAAAATAAATAAATGATTTAGCTGATACTGGTATTCTGTAGATTTGTGCTTTGAATTACAGCGTTGCTTAATAATTTCAGGGAGTGAGATGTGGCTTCAGAGCAGTACCCACCCATGATCTACAATATGGAGGTAATAGTGAGGGGTTCCTTATGTGGTTATATATATAAAGTGCTTTGAAGTCATGACACGAAGTTATGTAATTTGTCTAGTCTAATTTTAAGCTGGAGTCAAGCTGAGAGTGCTTTGGTCAATCCCGGAGCTGGCAGCTGTAAGGGAGAATGCATTCCTGTGGGTTCCAATCAATCTCTCAGCCACATTTCTTTTATTATTATCAAGCCTTATACCCTTCCTGGCCTCCTGACATGAGAGATGCCCATTTGCAGGGTCTCTAATCCATGTTTAGAAACTGATATCTGAAACTGGGGATGGGGGGGGGGGCTGTTCTGTAATGGTTAGGTTTCAAATCTATCCCTGTGTATGTTTGCCCAATTTCTTTTTCATATTGCCCAACGTTTACTTAAAATACCGCAAGATACAATAAAACCTCTGGTCACGAAAGCTTCTGACAGTGACCAAATCAGGTTCCGACCCAAAAAATTCACATTGTTTTTCTGCGGCTGATTTTCCCCTTCCGCGCCATTTTTGTTTTGTTTTTTGTTTTGTAAGTGCCAAATTTCCAAAATTCAGGTCACTACCAAATTGGTTTGCGACCAAAGTCATGGGAAGAATTATGGTTGTGACGGAGGTTCTACTGTAATTGGGAATTGTACTATTGCAACCATTGTTGGTTGCCAGTTTTACATATAATTCAATGTGGTAAAAATACTCCTGGTTCTCCTGCCATGTCCTCTTTTTGCTACCCCAACCCTGTGAGTTAGATTGGGCAGAGAGAGAAAGAGAGAGAGCGACTGGACCAGTCATCCCATTGGCTTTCATGCCCAAGGGAGACCTAGAATTCACCATCTCCAGGCATATTGACCATCATTACATCAAACTGGCTCTCGTATTATTATATTGCAGCATAACAGAGTTGGGAGGGACCTTGGAAGTCTTCTAGTCCAACCCCCTTCTCAAGCAGGAGACCCTAGACCATTCCAGACAAATGGCCGTCCAATCTCTTCTTAAAAGCCTCCTACCAAGGTAGTTTTGTTATTTTTTTTCAATCAATGTTTGGCACAATAATAGAGTGGATATATGATAGTAAACTGATACGTTCAGTTAAATCAAAGGTCCTTTTCATTAGGGAAAAAAGGCTGGTTTACCTTCTCAGCTGGAGTTTGATCCAACCCTGGGGTTTTGTGAGTTGCAACTAATTGCATTTTGGTTGCAAACAAGCATTTCTTCTATTAGCTTTCATACACTGGGCTTACTATATAGTAAATTTGGTATAATTTTCTTGATTTTTCTGTTCATGCCTTCCTCAAATAAACATGGACAGTAGATTAATATACTTAAGGAGAAAGCATGGTATGGGCAGCATCAATTTCTGTTGACTTTAGGTGGCAGTCTTTGATTAAAAGTTAGCTTATACAAATTTCTGGGGAGAAACAATACAGAAGCATTCATTGCTCCAGAAGCAGTATTTGCATCTTCTTTGCAACTTGCCAGCAAGGAACAAAAATTGTATTTTATAAAATACAATATGAGTATGAATGGTTCTAATATGCTGCATTGCTTTGATTATTTGTGTCTTCATTCATTCAGTCAGTCATTCATTTCCCACCTATTATTTTCACCAATAATTCAAGGCAGCGATCACATCCAATACATCTTCCTTCCTTCTCCTCTTATTTTCCCCACAACAACCCTGTGAGGTGGATTGGGTTGAGAGAGAGAGAGAGAGTGACTGGTCCAAGGTCGCCCAGTCGGCTTCATTCCTAAAGTGAGATTAGAGGTCACCATCTGCTGGTGATTGGCCCTCATTGGTTTTGGCACTCATCTGGTTTTCCTGGCTAAGGCAAGACTTGAACTCACGATCTCTTGCTTTCTAGCCTGGTGACTTAACCACTAGACCAAACTGGCTCTCTCAATTATGGCAGTAAAGAATAACATCTACTCCACCTTATACCTTATTCATACCTTTTTATCATTTGCTATGTGGCTATAGTAGTAGAAGGCTCTATTTATTTGTTGTTTTGTGGCGTGAAAATTACCAGCGGTTATATACATTTCTATGGTTTTCCAATTAAGCTTGTGTTTTAGAGAGGCACTAGTGTTGATGTGCCAATACTTGTGTTTTTGGCATCATAATTAAGGGGGGGGGGATCCTCAGAGTACATCTGGCCAGTTTAAGCCTTCTCTGGAAACTGAGCATATTCCGTCACAATAGAGCTACAGAAGAACAAATGGGCAATTGAATTTTTGGTAGTACCGTACATAAAACACACATCTTGTGTCACCTTAAAAATAAAGAAACGTATTATGTCATTATTTTATATGTATCAGAAGCTACTTCTGATTAATGAATGGAATGGCTTGCCTCCAGAAGTTGTGGGTGCTCCAACACAGAGGTTTTTAAGAAGAGATTGGACAACCATTTATCTGAAATAGTCTAGGGTTTCCCACTTCAGAGGGTTGGACTAGAAGACCTCCAAAGTCCCTTGTTCTGATATAAAGTGATCAGTTGGCTTAGGTATAAGTCATTTAGATAATCCTGTCAACTTTTCTGCAATAGAAAAGCAAGCAAAGCACTTTAATGATCTGTTATCGGTGCATCTGACCTGATCACATTTATTTTAACATACAGGCAGTCCTCGACTTACGACCGTGATTGAGTCCATCATTTCTGTTGCTAAGCGAGATAAGTGAGTTTTGCCCCATTTTGCAGCCTTTATTGCCACTGTTGTTAAGTGAATCTCTGCAGTTGTTAAGTTAGTAACATGGTTGTTAAGTGGATCTGGCTTCCCCATTGACTTTGCTTGTTGGAAGGTGGCAAATGGGGATCTTATGACCCCAAGACACTGTGACTGTCATAAATGCGAACCGGATGTCAATTTTGGTCAAATGACCATGGGGATGCTGCAAGGGTTTTAAGTGTGAAAAACAGTAATAAGTCACCTTTTTCAGTGCTGTTGTAACTTCGAACAGTCACTAAACAAATTGTTGTAAGTCAAGGACTACCTGTAAGTTAATAACGATAAGGATGAGTGTTATCACTCAGCATTAAAAGAAATTGAGTCTCAGTGTAATTTGTCCCTAATATCTACATTCTTAAGAGCTGTGGTGGTGCAATGGTTAGAATGCAGTATTGCAGGGCTAATTCACTGCTCACTGTCAGCTGTTCGATCCTGACCAGCTCAAGGTTGACTTAGCCTTCCATTCTTCTGAGGTCAGTAAAATGATGACCCAAACTGTTGGGGGTCATAGACTGACTCTGTAAACCGCTTAGAGAGTGCTGTAAAAGCACTGTGAAGTGATATATAAGTCTAAGTAGTATTGCCCTTCCTTCCTTCCTTCCTACCTACCTACCTGTCTACCTGTCTACCTGTCTACCTACCTACGCAGTATTTCAAGCTAAATCTGCCCACTGACAAGAGTTTGATCCTGACCGGCTCAAGGTGGACTCAGCCTTCCATTCTTCCGAGGTCGGTAAAATGAGGACCCAAACTGTTGGGGGCTATATGCTGACTCTGTAAACCGCTTAGAGATTGCTGTAAAGCACTGTGAAGTGATATTGCTTTACAGCCCTCAGCCCTTTACAGAGTCAGCCTCTTGCCCCCAACAATCTGGATCCTCATTTTACTGACCTAGGAAGGACAGAAGGCTGAGTCAAACTTGAGCCTGGTGAGATTCGATCTACCAAACTGCTGGCAGCTGGTGATCAGCAGAAGTAGCCTTCAGTATTGCACTCTAACAACTGCCCCATCACGGTATATAGGTCTAAGGACTATTGCTAATACTATTGCCCTTCCTTCCTTCCTTCCTTCCTTCCTTCCTTCCTTCCTTCCTTTCTTTCTTCCTTGTGGTTAGAATGCAGTATTGTAGGATAATTCTACCCACTGCCAAGAGTTCGATCCTGACAAGCTCAAAGTTGTCTCAGTCTTCCAATCTTCCGAGATCGGTAAATGAAGACCCAGATTATTGGGGACCTTATGTTGACTCTGTAAACCTTTTAGAGAGGGCTATAAAGCACCTTGAAGTGGTATATAAGTCTAGGTGCTATTGCTATAGCACGCATTCTAGAAATAACAGCTAACTAGCAATCTTGAAATGGCTTCAGCAGAAGTGATTTTAGCATTGATTTGTACCATTTCTTTGTTCACTGACTTCTATCGGAAGTCGTTTTCATTAGTGTTTGCTTCATTTCAGCTATCGGCTTTTCAATCAAACTTGATGTCTCTCTGTTTAAAGAATGGAATCCATAGGCCCCTTTGAGAACCTGATTGATAATCCCAATGTATTGAAGCAAAGTTATCTAAAGAGGGAACAACTTTCAATCATGGTATAGATCAGCATCTTGCTCGTCTCTGTTATTAAGGAAGTGAGCGCACAACAGGAGCAGAAAACAGGAGAAGCACCTGCTTTAGCCGTGTCCATATTGTTCCTCGGATTATGCTATGTTCTGGTGTAGCCCAAGTCCTTTGAATATCCAACAAAATCAAACTACGTCGTTGCCAAAATCAACAACAATGTTAAGTAAAACATGTTTGCTTGAAAGAATCTGTTTGATATAACTTACGTTTGGCATTAACATAACAACGTTAATAGCACTTAGACTTGTATACCGCTTCACAGTGCTTTTACAGCCCTCTCTAAGCGGATTACAGTGTCAGCATATTACCCCCAACAATCTGGGTCCTCATTTTACCCACCTCAGAAGGATAGAAGGCTGAGTCAATCTTCAGCCAGTCAGAATCGAACTGCTGGCAGTCAGCAGAAGTAGCCTACAATACAGCATTCTAACTACTACAGCTTTTATGTAGTAACAGCAATAGCACTTAGACTTATATACCACTTCATAGTGCTCTATAGCTTCCTCTAAGCAGCTTACAGAGTCAGCCTCTTTCCCCCAACAATCTGGGTCCTCATTTTATCGACCTAGGAAGGATGGATTTGGATTTGGATTTATTACATTTATATGCCGCCCTTTTCCCCGAAGGGGACGCAAGGGATGGAAGGCTGAGTCAACTTTGAGCCAGTCAGGATCGAACTCCTGGCAGTCGACAGAATTAGCTTGCAATACTGCATTCTAACCACTGTAATATAACAAGTCACATTTGCCATGGTTGAATAAACTCATCACTCTAAGCCGTGATGATAACCTCATTATAGATTAGTGGACAAATCATATCTGGCTCATTTCATGCCTCATTTCCAATTAAAGTGTTAAGTAATGTTTACAAACTGCAGTAACTAATACAAAGCCCATTTTTTTTTTTGCTGCTAAGTGAAATGTTTGTTAACGGAATGTTGCCCCATTTTACGGCTTTTCAGGCCACCATTGTTAAGTGAATCACTGCAGTTGTTAAGCTAGTAACACCATTGTTAAGTGAATCTGGCTTCCCCATTGACTTTGTCAGACAATCACAAAAGGGGATCACATGACCCCCATCTGCAACCATCATAACTATGAGTCAGTTGCCAAGCATCTGAATTTTGATCATGTGACCATGGAGGTGCTACAACGGTCGTGAGGGTGAAAATATGGTCATAAGACACTTTTTTCAGTGCCGTTGTAACTTTGGACGGTCACTAAGTGAACTGTGGCAAATCAAGAGCTACCTGGGAAAGCTTTCAGCTCGATGATAACAGGCCGCTATACCAGAGGTGGTATTCAGCAGGTTCTGACAGGTTCTGGAGAACCAGTAGCGGAAATTTTGAGTAGTTTGGAGAACCGGCAAATACCACCTCTGGCTGGCCCCGCCCCATCTCTTCTCTGCCTCCCAAGTCCTAGGTGATCGGGAGGGAATGGGGATTTTGCAGTAACCTTCCCCTGGAGTGGAAAGGGAATGGGGATTTTACAGTATCCTTCTCCTGCCATGCCCACCAAGCCACGCCCCTCAAGCCACGCCCACAAAACCGGTAGTAAAAAAAAATGAATCCCACTATTGCACTATTCCCGTCACCTCTGCAACTAAAGATATCTAAGACTACAAATCATGTTAGTCTGAGCCTGCTTAGCATTCATCAGGGGCAATAAAAGAGGTCAGGAAAAACTGAATTAGGTTTCACTATTGTGTCTCTGGGATCAATAGAGAACCAAGACCTCTCTGTCTGCAACTTCACCCAGTATCCCTTTTCTCGTTTATTTGCTTGTTTTCTTTGTTACAAACCCGTTTTTCCTCTTGTAAACAAACCTTTTAATCATTTTAATAGTATCGGAGTTCTATTTGTGTTGAGCTACCCTTAATTCCTGAATGTAAATAGCTACTGCTTCGTTTTGTTTTTGAGTGTTTGTAAACTATATTTAAGAATATTCACAGGGGAACTGAAATCAATTAGACTCAGCCTGCTGTAGTTTTTCTATTTCTTTACATAAATGGTACCTTTTTTTAAAATGCCCTGTAAGTATTACATTATTCCTCTTTTCAGAGTATCTTCTTTTATTTTTAGATGAATCTGCGTTCTGTATTTACTGCAGAACAACAGAGGATATTGCAGCGTTACTATGAAAATGGAATGACAAATCAGAGTAAAAATTGCTTTCAGCTCATATTACAGTGTGCACAAGAAACTAAGCTGGACTTCAGTGTAGTCAGGGTAAGTACTGAGGTTTCCATGCTCAAATTTACATAACAGTCTTAACAGACACAGGTGTTTGCTTACCTTATCTACAGGGCATGGAGCTGTGAAAGAAAAAGAAATCATTAGCTATATGCTTCAATAGAATGTGTGTTTGGAAATTTCTGTCGAAAACCTGAGTTCTACTTTATTTATTAAATTTATTAAACTTATATGCCACCCATCTCACTGTTGCACATTACAAAAGGATTAAAAAGGTAAAGAAAGATAATACAAAATGATTAAATTTAAGAAGAGTGCATTTATTTGTTTATTATTTATTTATTTTTGTTTCTTTATTTATTTATTGCAGTGGGCATAAACGCAAAGGTGCTTTTTTTTTCAGGAGGCAACCAGACTTGCTTGTCTTTTTCTGTTGAAGTCGTTTCGCTTCTCATCCAAGGAGCTTCTTCAACTCTGACAGGATAGTGAGGAATGGAAGGATTGCCTTGTCAGAGCTGAAGAAGTTTCTTGGATGAAAAGCGAAACATCTTCAACAGAAAAAAAAAGCAAGAAAATCCAGTTGCCTCCTGAAAAAAAAGCACCTTTGGGACAACCATGACCAGGATGACTGAGAACCTCTGCAGACTTTCAGTGGGTATAAAGTGCACAAGAGCCCCTCTGGGTATGATAATTTGGGACATTTATTGTATGTGTGCAACTGTAAGATTAAAGCATTCATACAACAAATGGCGTTTGTGGAGGGGAAAAACCCGTATTAGGCAAGTCGGGTTGTTATAATTGGCTTTGTAACACTTTTACTAGTTTCCAGTTGAATGGCTGCTTGGTGGCAAAATTTTATTTGCCTTTATGAAATGAGTGAGAAATGCCTCGCTCCTAAAAGCGATTGTGTGGGCGCCAGCCCTAGTTAAATGTTAAGATTTAGTTTAGTTATTATTTTAACAGTAGGTTAAAGCAGAACAGCTCATGTGACACCTCTGCTCCGTGAGCTGCATTGGTTGCCAGTTTGCGTCTTGTTGCTGTTAGTTGCAAAGTCGTGTCCGACCCATCGCAACCCCATGGACAATGTTCCTCCAGGCCTTCCTGTCCTCTACCATCCTCTGGAGTCCATTGAAGCTCATGCCTACTGCTTGGGTGACTCCATCCAGCCACCTCATTCTCTGTCGTCCCCTTCTCTTTTTGCCCTCAGTCGTTCCCAGCATGAGGCTCTTCTCCAGTGAGTCCTTCCTTCTCATTAGGTGGCCAGAGTATTCGAGTTTCATCTTCAGGATCTGGCCTTCTAAAGAGCCGTCAGGGTTGATCTCCTCTAGGACTGACCAGTTTGATCGCCTTGCAGTCCAAGGGACTTGCAGGAGTCTTCTCCAGCACCATAGTTCAAAGAGTTTGTGTCTAGTCCCAATTAAAGATGCTGGTTTTAACCTTTAATGGCCTTCATGGCATGGGACTGGGCTACCTGAGGGACTGCCTGTTTCCGGTGACACCTTCCCATTCCATTCGATCTGGCAGAGAAGACCTGCTACAGGTACCATCAGCTAGGAACCTACATTTGGTGGACCTCAGGAGATATGCCTTCTCTTCCTTGGGCCCACCTTATGGAACATGCTTCTTCCCAAAATTAAATTAGCTTTTGACATCATGGATGTCCCTCAAGACCTGGCTATGTTATTTGGCTTGATGCTCCCCAAGAACCAGATCCAGTACATGCTTAGCTGGCTCCATTGTTGAGGTGTCCAATCTTCTTCTCTCTCTGCCCAGGGGTTTGTATGTTTATTTTTATTTATATGATTATTTTTTTAATGGGGATTTGTTTATTTTTAGATCTATTGCTTCTAAAACCATTATGTTGGTCAATTTTTATATGCTGTCCAGAGTCGCTTTTGGTGAGATGGGCGACCATACAAATTTGATTAATAAATAAAAGTAGATGAAATTGAGTGGCAAGCATTACCCTCTTTGATAGGGCAGTTGTTTTCAGAGAGTGTTCTTGTCACAGAACCTGGCTATTTCTCTTTTCTTTTAAGGTTAAAGGATGTAGGTGTTGTGGCCCACCAGCGGCCAGCAGAGCTGGCAGCAGATTCGGACAGTGAGGAGGTTGGGGAGGAACATGGGCCAGTCCTTGAGTCTGGGGAAGGCTCTGATGAGGGCTCTGTGTTGGAGACAGAGAGGGGGCCAGAACCGTATGCCAGTTATCGGCTGCCTTCAGAGTCAGACTTCAGTGAGGCAGAGGAACAACTGGAGCCTGTTCCCAGTTGCGTAGAGTTGCCAGATGAAGGGAACAGCTAAAGAACAATTGTCGACTTGGGGTAAGGTCACAGGTGGACGATGAATGGCCCCTCCCAGAGGAAATAAAAGAGGAGCAAAAGGGGAGTGGAGTTTGCAGGAGACAATTTGTTCAATTAATTGGCTCGTGACTCTCTGAGACTCCTTGCCAAGTTTTGCAGATCTTGGCCTGGCAGCTCTCCAAGCCAGATGAGGACTGTGACTGTAAATCCTCCCTTGAAAAACTTTGCTGGATGTGAATGAGCAGAATTCACAGTAAATTAATAAAGGGTTTTTTTGTCGGGACAAAATAATAAAAAAATGAATTAATAAAATGGTTTTTTCCTGACAGAACAATTTGTGGAACGGCTTGCCTCCAGAAGTTGTGAATGCCCCAACACTGGAAGTCTTTAAGATGTTGGGTAGCCATTTGTCTGAAATGGTATAGGGTTTCCTGCCTAGGCAGGGGGTTGGACTAGAAGACCTCCAAGGTCCCTTCCAACTCTGCTATTGTATGTATGTACAAGGAGTTTGCTTCATGCTCTTGGGAAGCCTCGGTCAGAACAGTAGGGGAACATTTTAGGATTGAGATTTGGATAGGAGTTTTTAGGTTGAGGTGGCATTTTTTTGTAGGTGGCAACAAAACTAACTGGTTTGTCTTTTTTTAAAAAAAAATTTTGTTTTTTTAAAATATGAACATTCCATCTTTCCTTAAACAGTATGTCGTCTGGGTACAAATATCTCTTTACAATAACTATCAAGATGTACAGCATCATTCACATTGATATTAATTCTCTAATCTTAGAATTATAGTATATTAAACAGTTGAACATAATAATCTTATTCGTTTTTTCCTCTTAACATATCTTCTAGTAAAATGTAATTATAACATTAAGCATAATAATCATCATCATAATACCAACAACTATCATATTGTTTATATCTCTATCTTAACATAGTTTCTACTTTTCTTTAATCTCCTTTTATTTCCAACTTCCATTTTTATTCTATAACCATTGCTAAAATAATTCCCATATTATATAATATTCAGGTTGTTCTTTCTCCTTAATTGCCAGCATTGGTCTCAGTCTAAAGGGCACCAGATTGATGGCGTGCAGCCTAAATTACGCTGGGTTGAAATACCTAAAACTCTGATATTATGGGTGGAATACAATGATCGTAACGCTTCTGTTTGGCATACTCCGTGAATTGCAGGTTTCCTTTGTTATCACTTACCTATACAAGAAGGGACCAAATATCGCAGGGAAAATATCTTGTGTGGTAGTGAAGTTTCACCTGAAAATCCATGATCGAGAGAATGAAAGTATTTCCAGAAAGTATTACCTCTAAACTAATAATAAAAAGAGAATGTGTAATTATCTCACTCCTTCCCTCTCTTTTAATCAACAGGGAAACAATTCTTGTACATCTACACAAAACTTTATGAGTGAGGCAGGATGCGTGATAAGATTGGGGTCACTCTTGCGCTTTGCTTTTTTCTTTTTCTTTTTTGGTCCTACCGATTTGGCGGAAGAATTTTACAGTTCTTACAAGTTATTCGACACTTGATTTTTTTTCTCTTATCTGTTCCATAGAAAAATTATAAATGCTTGATCATTGGTTGCTTAGACAATGCTACATTATATATTGTTTCCTTGGTTTTTTTTCTCGTGGGCTTTTAGGACAAAAACTTCTTCTTTCCTTTAAATGGCAGGTGTGGGCTGCTATAGCAGAGCAGTATTGTTGTGTCTCCATTGAACGGCTAGAACGTGTCATTTTTGTGGTGACGCTTTTGGGCAAAACAAAGGCTTAGAAATCAGAATTGATTTCCACTAGAAAATGAGCCACGTGGCTGGGAAGCAAAACAAAAGAGCTTCCTGCTCTCTTTTTCTCTTTCCAATATTTTTTTTACACTGGTCTATGAAGATACTGAAGTTTGATTTGATTTGACTTGGTGGGTTTTCTCCTTGTGCCTCCAGAACCCCCCTCTATACTTAATAGGACTCTCAGTCAATTCTCGTTCACAGTCTTCTTTGTGCAACATATGGTCTGAATCATGCGTAATACATTAGTTATCCCTTATTCATCATACGTAGACAGTTTAATATACTACCATTAAGGCTCCTTTCATGTGTTTGCTAGGTGTGGGGAGTGAGGGTGCCATGTTTTTCATTACCTATTTTTGGCTTTATCTTTGAAACGTACATTGTGGCTGAAAATGCTTTTGCATTTGAAATGTTTGCAGCACTGGAAGAGACACTTATCATGAACATCCTATGCTATACAAAAGGGGTCCCCAGCCCTGGGCTGCAGCCCACTACAGGGGTGGCCTATGTGGAACTGGGCTGCACGAGTGGCTAGTGTGCCCAACAAGCAGGCCAGCACGTACACGCCCACAGCAGGACCACGGCAAGCCAACGGGCACTCGCGCCAGCGAAGGTGTGCACTGGCCCACCACTTGCACAAGTGAGCTTGTGCCATCCCGCTTCTGGCATGGCCCAGTTCCCTCTCCCTTCCTCCAGCTGGGCCACCAAAGCCGCAAAGGTTGAGGTCCATTGGTATAAAAAAAAAAGTCTTCGTATGAGAACAAAAATGAGGATTTCTGAGGAAATAGTGGCACCTTCTCTCTTAAACCAGATGTGCAAAATAAACATAATTTTATTCAGTTAGTAAATCTCTGCTCACTTATAGTAGAAGAAACTGATATCCAATCCAATCATAAACTGACCTGAATTTGTAATACAAATACACACACAAACACACACACACCCTTTATAGTAGTACTAGCTGATAACCCAGCGTTGCCTGGGTATTTATTTATGCTTACCAATTCCTCTTACTAAAGATTGCCCCGTTGTGGAGTACTGTGAAGCTGTTACCATGGCAACTCCATTGTGCTTTACAGTAGAAGCCATTTTAAGGCACAACAGGTTGTATCTTAACAGAACTTGAATCCAAAATACACACTATCACTGTAAAAAGTACTGTGATTTGACACTATAGATATAATTCATTCCTTTTCATTTCATTTTAAATGCATTTTTAGCAAAGCATTTAAAAACATATTTTATGTAAAGAAATAATAAAATAGAACTTCAGTGACATTTCTAAACATGAAACAGTTAAAATTCGAGGAATTGAATGGTGTCATTAATGTCTTTGTAAAGATTGTTTTTTTTCCACTTTTTAAAATAATTGTAGCATTTAACATAAAATTAAACATGTAAAATAATCCTGGATATTGTAACTTCTCAAATGGGCAGGTTCCTGGTCACAAAGTTACTGTGTATTGAGTCAGTGTTGAGTCAGTGTTGATTCCTGGTGATTGCCTGGATAAGTCCCTGCAATTTTCTTGGCACCATTTCAGAAGTGGCTTTCCATTGCCTTCTTCCTACATTTGAGAGACACTGGCTCATCCAAGATCCCCCTTTGGCTTCATAGTAATAGCATTTAGACTTACATACCGCTTCATAGTGCTTTTACAGCCCTCTCTAAGCGGTTTACAGAGTCAGCATCTTGCCCCCAACAATCTGGATCCTCATTTTACCCACTTCAGAAGGATGGAAGGCCGAGTCAACCTTGAGCCTGGTGAGATTCGATCTGCCAAATTGCAGTCAGCTGCCAGTCAGCTGGAATAGCCTGCAGTACTGCACTTTAACCACTGCGGCACCTCATGCCTTAAGGCAGGACTAGAACTCGCAATCTCCCAGTTTCTAGCTGGTGTCTTAACCACTATAATGAACTGGCTTTTTGCAGCCTTAATTACTTAACTGTCTCTCGTTCCCATATGTATATCGGTCAGGTGTTGAAAATGTTTATTATTTTCTCAGAACTTTAAACAAAGTTTTAGTTTGGGAATAAAGCATTTGACATAATGATGGAAACACCACCTTGAAGTCTAGCTGAAAATTATAGCTGAGGCCTGGAAAACCATCTAGCTTAGAATTATAGGTGAGGCGTGGAAAGCCATCTCAAAAACTCGGTGAAAATTATAGCTGAGGCCTGGAAAACTACCTACTTTGAGAATAATAGTTAAGCCACCAAAGGCCACCTTGAAAGCTAGCGGAAAATTACAAATCCTCTTTGCTTACAAATTCCTTTTCGTTTTTGCAGACGTGGGTTGGAAACAAAAGAAGAAAGATGAGTAGTAAGAACACCATGGATTCTGGAGGAAGCCCATCTGCCACAGCCAGCAGCACATTGACAGTGCCTCCGGAAGTGGCTGTTCAAAACGTGGTCAGCATCGCCCGTTCCCAGAGCCAGCAGTCCTCGTGGACGTCCTCCAACAACGACGTCATAGTCACTGGCATCTATAACCCAGCTACTTCATCCAGCCGACTGGTCTCCAGTAAACAGACTAACTCCCTGATGAGCGATATGCATAAAAACTCCCTGTCAAGGTCCGCTGGGAAGAGTGATCCCGAATTCCAGCGGCAACACATCGCGGTGACCCGCCAAGCTCCCCACTGTAAAAACGCTTCGCTGTTCCTGGGTGAGAAAACCATCATCCTCTCCAGGCAAACCAGCGTGCTGAATTCAGGGAATTCTATTTATAACCACACGAAGAAAAGTTATGGCGGCTCGTCGGTTCAGACGGCGGAATTAGTGTTACCTCAGAAGCCCGTCTTGTGCCACCGGCCGTACAAAATGGACCAGGTGGGCTGCCAACGGTTGCAAAAACCAGAGCACCCCATCCTCGCTTCCTCCGTTCCATCCGGGCAGAGATCGAACATTAGAGATCCTTCCTGCAGCACCCACAATTTGGAAATCCGAGAGGTTTTTTCATTGGCTGTGACCGACCAGTCCCTGGGAGGAAGCCGTGAGAAGGCCCTGTCAACTTCTGGAGAAGGCAGTTGCCTGTCTATCGCGATGGAAACCGGGGATGTGGACGACGAATATGCCAGAGAGGAAGAGTTGGCCTCCATGGGTGCCCAGATACAAAACTACTCCCGGTTAACCAGCACGCCCCTCCGCGTCGAGAATCCGGGATCCGTTTTTTTGGGCTCGGGCAGGAGCATGGGTTGCAATTCGCATGTGCTGAATGCGAGGAACTTGCACAACAATATCTTGTATCACAACAGAGACTATCGTTTACCTTCACGGACTTCGTTGCATAGCACATCCAGTACGCTCTATAGCAGTTCCCATCCATCAAGAAGTAACCTTTCTTCTCATTTTGCAGCATCCAATCAACTAAGGCTATCTCAGAACCAAAATAATTATCAGGTAATTGTCTTCCTAAGTTTTCTTCCCATGTTTAGGAAAGGTGCCACTTCCATTTTGAAAAAATTGTAAATCACGAATTCCAGCTCATGAGCGACGGTAAAGGGAATTGCTATCTTCTTTTCTGCTACCAGGAAATAAGAACAGTTTTCTATTTCAACCCCCCCCCCTTTATTTATTTCATTTATTCATTTCTTTATACATGCCCATTTTCCTCTTACGTCCCTGGCATTTCGAAACTTTATTCCTGCATTACAATTCTAATGATATCTGAATTTGGAAACAATCGTTCTGAAAACATCTTCAGAACCATATGAAGCGAAAAGTCCATCTTGATTCATATTCTGGATTAGATAAACATTTAAATCAACTAAAAAAAAACCCTTAGCTGAATTTACAAGAATTCAGAACCATTCAATAAGTTCGAGATCCAGTAAATGATGATTTATTCCGTTGGGTCTCAGCCAGAGGCGGTATTCTGCCTCTGGTTGACAGGAGTGGCGGCAGGCTTCACCCACCTGCCCAGACGTCATCACGGACGCGAGCTCCCAGTTCTGAAATGATAGCGAAGGTAAGCAGATTTCATGCCTGGTCTCAACCTGTGATCCGTGGACTCCTTGTGGGGCGGGTGGGGGAGCGTGATATCGTCACAGGTAGAGGTGGTATTCAGCCAGTTCTGACAGGTTCTGGAGAACCGGTAGCAGAAATTTTGAGAGCGGGGAAGGAATGGGGATTTTGCAGTATCCTTCCCCTGCCACGTGCACAAAACCACACCCACAGAACCGGTAGTAAGAAATTCTGAATCCCACCACTGGTCACAGGGAATGTGTCAAGGCTTGAAGAAATATTATGATTTAAATGTTAAGTCTTGGGGGTCACGAAAGGTATTTAAAATGGGATCCATGGTGAAGAAAAGGTTAAGAATCACTGGTTTATTGTTTCTAAATCAGGTTTTGTTAGAGAAAGAAGAATGGTTTATGTTCATCTCAAAAGAATGCATTCCAATACACTTACAGTAACTGTTCTTCAGATGATTATGTGTCTATGAAGCATGCAAAGGTACCTTTGTGCTATTTTTTTTATTTTTATTTTCCACAGATTTCAGGAAACCTTACTGTGCCTTGGATTACTGGGTGCTCCAGGAAAAGAGCAGTAAGTACATCCTGTGGAACTGGACCAACTTTCAGCTTTAGATTGTATGTTTATTTGTTACATATATTCATATACAGCACAGTTCTGAGTAGGTTATAATGAATTTTAGCCAACAATGAGAAGCATTTGTTATTTTTCCAAGAAACATTGCATGTAATAATTCTGATTCGAGTTGTTTTTCTTTTGCAGCCCTGTAAATTTTGGGGCATTGTCACCAATGCAGGCAGTAATCAATTAAAGTTGTTATAGTCAAAAATCCTGTCCATTAACTGTTACGAATTGGTTTAATATTAATTATATCCATCAACAGTTTTCGTTGTTGCGTTTCAGTGACAGCATCGCAATGGATAAAAACGGCTGGAAAATAATTGTACTAATGGAGCAGTATTTTTAAAAGCAACTGGAAAACCTAGTGTGGGTTAAAACAACGTGGCAATCTTTTTGGAAAACAAAATAAATCTTTTGAAAGATGAGCCTTGCTGATCCCAAGAGTAATGAAGACAGTTTCAATTGTGGCCAATCAAAGTAAAACCTTCATAGTCCCAATTTATAGTCCATTTCAACTGAACATTAGTCTCAACTTAAATTCTGTCTGCTTCCAAATAGTTTTGTCTTTCTTTCTTTCTTTCTTTCTTTCTTTTTCTTTCTGGTTTAATTTCAAGCCAGTGAAATCAAAGCTGTGGGGCACAAAGAAAAAAGTAGAGTAGAACAGAAAGGCTGTGAATCTTTTAATTCTGCAATAACTCTAAATCTATCCTTAAAAAAAAAAGTTTTGCGCGGATTCCTCTTTAATGTTGTTGGTTAACTATCTTATATTAATTTGTGTTGGCATTAAATAGCCTGAATCTGTGCAATTAAAAATGCTTTCAAGGCCATTTTAAACCTGTTTGCAGAAGCTGCAGTCTAACAAATGGCACCAATTTCTAGACTTTTACATAATCTTCATTTGCACAGGGAAATTGTATTCAAATGAGGTTTGCAAATGAAATAAAGTCATTTGTCTGTCTCCAGTTATAGTAGGATAACAAAGTATTAGCAAAGTTGGTTTTGTGACCAGAATAATCTTAGGTGCCATTTTTAAATGACACATCCTAAAAACTGATCTGGAGCAAAGTTTCTTAATGTTTTAAGCCATGTCTGTAAATGGCTTCTTAATAAATATAGATATCTATTAATAAAGGGGTGAGCTTTTCTCTAATCTAATTTTGTGTGAGTTGGATTATGACACACTAATCTCTCCACTTCTTGCAACCAAAATACTAGTGTGAATCAAGCCCCTTGGGTCCCATTTGGACATTATAGCTTAAGGTTGTACTCACTTTTGTTGCCAACAGATTAGACATTAATGGTTGTGTGTTATTTTGAGGGGACAGCACATTTACAATTTACACTGTTATACAAGATGTATACTCACTACTTTACATTGTAGCCAAGTGTCATTTCTTCAGTGTTGTCACATGAAAAGATATACTTAAATATTTACAAAATGTGAGGGGGTGTATTCATTTCTGTGATATACTGTGTGTGTTTACGGGGGTATTCAATTGTTGTTTCTGGGTTTTTCTTTTTTTTTTAACCTTGCTGATCACTGACTGTACTTTAAAAAGATTTAATTTGACCATGGCAACTTTCTGGAACATTGCTATCTCCAAGTTTTTGGACTTTTAATAAGATGTTCTAAGAAAAAGAACATTCTTTTTCCAAGTTTCTGGACTTTTAATAAGCTGCATTAAGTAATCTTTGCATATTTGTGTGCGCAAGCCCATGTCCTTGTAGGTTTTTCAAGGTAAAAGAAGATTGCAAAATTCTGCAGCTAAAGGCAGCCATTTTTAATTTGGTGCAAGTGACTAAGCTTTGTGCTAATTTGTAACAAGTCTCCTCGATTTTACACCTATTTCTTTGGAGTAATTTGTTTTAACCGATGTTATAAATAAACCAATAATTTTGACTCGACAATATAATTTAAAGTAGGACTTGATGTTGAGTAGAGGTCTACAACAACTTGCCACCGGACAATTCACCATGAGATGACAAGAGTTACATTAATATCGAAGTAATAAATCCAGTTAAAGAAAGGATGCTAAAGGGGGGGAGGGGCACAATATTAAACGTGAATGACAAAAATTAAAATAATTTTTAATTATTTTAAATAATTAAATTGAATTGTCCCGCTGGGAGTTGTCCCATGGCCATGGCAAGTTTTCCCATGAGTTGGACGTGGTGAATTGACCATGGTGAGTTGGCTGGAGCAAATTGTCCCATTCCGGTTGAATGCCCCATTCCCTGTCTGCCCTTGTCTGTCTTTTGCACTCTTCATTGAGGGGGCAAAAAAAGGATATGTGCTTTTTTCACAGTTACAGGACCGTACGCAATTCAGCGACCGAGATTTAGCCACCCTTAAGAAATACTGGGATAAAGGTATGACCAGCCTTGGGTCGGTTTGCAGAGAGAAAATTGAAGCCGTGGCTGCGGAATTAAACGTTGACTGTGAAATAGTAAGGGTAAGAAAGTCACATTTGTAGAAACCAAAATAGCCTTGATGAAAGTTTTCTTTTTTTCTTTTTTCTGAATTGCAAGAGTGAGATCGAAATAGATTGCACGTGTTATTGAATGGTTACATTAGGAAGTGCTCTGTTTCCTGTCTATTTATAGATATCATGCCTTAGGTGAGACATTTATTGATAGCTACTATATGTTAGATGTCTGATACTTCAGTTGTACTGAGATTTATATCCCTTTTTTAAAAAAAAAAAACCTGAGAGCTGAAAAGGATAACAGTTGTATTTCAGTTCTCCGTATTGTGGAAGGAAGCTGAGTTTTGTTTTGATCTCAATCAACCCACCCATCCCCAAAAAAGAGGAAAAGATAAGAGCTATGCTTTGTATGTATGGCGTTCCAAGTATATTACCTGATAGCAATAGCACTTTGACTTATATACTGCTTCATAGTGGTTTACAGCCCTCTCTAAGTGGTTTACACAGTCAGCATCTTGCCCCCAACAATCTGGGTCTTCATTTTACCCACCTCAGAAGGATGGAAGGCTGAGTCGAGCTTGAGCCTGGTGAGATTCGAACTGCCAAATTGCAGGCAGCCAGAACTCAGCAGAAGTAGCCTGCAGTATTGCACTCTAACCATTGTGCCAGCATGGTTCTGATCCTTCTTCCCAATTTCCCAAGCTCTGCTTGAATACCTGGGTACTTGAGAATGCAATACATGCAATACAGGAGAACAGCAGTCAGAACTGGGAGGTGGAGTAAAATGTGTCATCAGCTTAGAATCCTTCTGTTGCCACAAACAAGCCAAGGCCAGTCCCCCTTGAATTCCATTGGCCCTTATCCAGGGGTGGGTTTCGACCGGTTCGCACCGGTCCCTGCGATCCGGTTGGTCGCCGAACCCGGAAGTAAGTAACTTCCAGGAACGGCGAAGCCCCCCCCCGCGCGCGCGCGCCCGCACACCCGCGCCCGCTCCTTACCCGGTTTTTACGAATTCTGCGCTTCCACGCATGCGCAGAACGCATACAGCGCCTGCGCGATCCTCCAGGAGCAGCTGGAGCATCGCGCAGATGCTAGTACGCATGCGTGCGCCGCGCGCGTGTGCGAGGACGCCGCATGCATGCGCGAGGACGCCGCTGGCCTCGTTCCAACCGAACCGGTTGGAACGGGGCGAGAAACCCACCCCTGCCCTTATCTGATCCCAATTTAGTGCTAACTATTACTTGACCAGATTCTTGTGCCATAAGCTTCAATAAATCATTCCTGCTTCAACCTACATGAATGATCCTGATTTCTTTCTTTCTTTCTTTTTTGAGCCTGATATGCATTGTGCTCAATGATGAAGCGAAGAAAGGCTGGGAATTCAGGAGAATAGAGATAGTCCTCGATTTACAATTATAATTGAGCCCAGAATTATGGTCATAAGTTGTCCCAAACATTAAACTGGTCACCATGTGATTGCTCTCAATTTTACAACCTTTTTTGAAACAGTCATTAAATGGTATAAAACCCCAAGCATTTGTTAAATATTCTGTGTGTCTTATATCTGTAACAGAACTCTTTATTAGCATTGAGTGTCCCAAAGGTGCATTTTTTTCAAGAGTCAACTAGACTTTCTGGGTTTTGAAGACGTTTCACTTCTCATCCAAGAGGCTTTTTCAGCTCTGACTGGATGGTGGGGAATGAAAGGATTGATATTCTTTGCAGACATTCTTCCATTCCACCCCATCCAGTCAGAGCTGAAGAAGCTTCTTGGATGAGAAGCGAAACGTCTTCAGAGAAAATCCAGAAAGTCCAGTTGCCTCTTGGAAAAGCACCTTTGGGACAACCATGACCTGGGTAAATCTCCATAGACATTTAGCACTGATGATATTACCTAGTTAGGGTAATGAAACATCTGCAAGAAACCAAGGAAGCTCAGAGAGTACCAAGGACCCCTCATGTCCTGTATCCGTGATGGCGAACCAATGTCACACGTGCTACAGGTGGAACACCAAGCCATATCTGAGGGCACGTGAGGTGTTGCCCTGTGTCAGCTCCAGCGCGCATGCTGGAAGTTCCGGTAGGCCTGTTGTGCTTGTTTTTCACCATCCACAGGCTTCGGAGACTTCATTGAGGCCTGTGAGCATTGCAGGAGGGAGCATGGAGGGGTAGTGCGCGCATGCCTGGGGGGAGGGCATTGCATTATGAGCGTGCACCCTTTTGGCACCCGAACAGAAAAACATTCTTCATCACTGTCCTATATCTTCCTGTCCCCCTCTTCTCTCTATATAATACTGCCTCAAGACCATTTTTTAGAATAAATAATCCTGTGCACATCCTCTCACTTGTGCTTTTAAGTGTTTCAATTTAGAAATCAGGTATAATTAGGGCAGCCCTCGCCATCCGATTCTTTCTAAATGTATTTTCTCTGTATTTCTTTCCTTAGCCAAATCTGATAATTGCCATTAAGGTGCCTCTAATTCTAAAACTTCAGTACGATACATTTTAGACATTCATTAATTGATAATCAATACGTAAACAGCTTTTCATCCAAAGCTAATTGGATTGGAGGTGATAAAATTAGAAAAGAAGAAATGAGAACATATGTTGAAATTTCATTAAGTTTCCCTTGGATTCTAAATCTTATGTGGAATTTGCCATCCATGCATTTCCAAAGAAGCTTCAATAATGCAAATGTGTTCCTTCTTGAATGATTGCAGTTGTGATTGTGGCTTCCTTAATATTAAGGAATATTAATATTAAGATAACGTCTTAATTTTCCCCCCCCCCCTCCCGTTTCCTCACCCAAGACTTGGATCGGAAATAGGAGACGGAAGTATCGTTTGATGGGCATTGAAGTCCCTCCCCCGCGAGGTGGCCCTGCCGTTTTTTCGAGTCAGTCTGATTCCAGTGATAAATCGATACCCATTCCAGGCGATGATCCCCTGACTGATATAGGAGAGGATAATGACAGGAATGATGAAGTGTCCATCTGCTTATCGGAAGGAAGCTCCCAAGGTGGGTCTATGACAACTTGCCATGGCCAACTCGCCATGGCCAACAAAGAAAGAGGCTTCCATGGATCAACTTTAGACAATGTTCCGCACATGTGGGATTATGTTGAGAGTTTTCTACCTTTTTGACTTTAACAAATCCTAGTTAAAAAGTCAATCTGGGCCAGGATGTATGTCCAACATATATATATCTTGTCTGAATATTTCATTGTTCATTTGGACAGTCCAAGTCTAGATAAAATTTTAATTTTAAAAGTAAAGTTAATTTTTCAGGAGAAGAGAGGCACAGACTCATAGGTTGGCACCAAATCTTTAATACGGCTGAAATGAACTTTTAGAGTTAGACCCCATTCTTAGCAACCCAACAAGTGTCAGAGGCAGGCTGTTACGATGCCAGAAGTGTGTTTTAAAATGCAACAGTAACTGTGTTGGTTAAAATGAACAGGGGTTCACATTTTACTGGCTTCACAGTTCAGCTAATTGCTCCTTGTGCGTTTGACTGGAACAAATTGCCAAGGTTTTGCCTTGGGTACTTCAAAAATAGCCTGTTTCTGGGGCACATTAATGGATAGATAGATAGATAGATATGCCAAGCTTGATCTCATCATTTTGTTTAACCAATTTGGAGAAGGCAAGGGTAATGTATATGTGTGTGTGTGTGTATGTGTATATGTATGTGTATATGTATATATATATATATATATATATATATGTATGTGTGTGTGTGTGTGTGTGTATATGTGTATGTATATATGTGTGTGTGTGTGTGTGTGTATATGTATGTATGTATGTATGTATGTATGTATGTATGTATGTATGTCTCTAGTTGTTCGGGTTTTCTCCCGCGTAAAATTGGAGATGTCTTGGCGACGTTTCGACGAAGTCTCATTCGTCATCTTCAGGCTTGGTGCTTCCAGGAGCAATGTGAGATCTCGGCTGTTTCTTCCTTTTAACTGCCAGTGGGGGTTTGAACTGATTGGGTGGGAGCTTGGCTGTGTCCTGATTGGATGGAGGTGTGTCCTGATTGGATGGAGGTGTGTTCTGATTGGTTGGGGGTTTGTGTTTCATGTAAGGATAGGAGGGGTTTAAAGAGGCTAATTGTGCATTTGCAGTCTGGCTTCTGGTCCTTGGTCGTGCCTCCTCATCAGTGTGGGTTTTTGTCTGCTTTCTTTGTGGATGTTTGGTAGTGATATTCTGTGTGGCTCTTGTGAGTGTGGGCCTGGTGTCATTCATCATGTTCGGGACTCATTTATCAATAAGGGCAGGCTTCCAAATGGCTGGCAGGCGGGAGGTATCATCCCGCCTGTTCATGCTGTGTGGGCGTTTTTCTATCTCAATGGCTTCTCTGATTATTCGGTTGTTACTATCAAAGAGAGGCACCAAAAAAATCACTCTGATCAATGCAGAGACATTCAATTTTGCAGCTATTAAGATTGTTGGACGAGCAGGCACAAAAACAGCCTTGGAAGTGACTGAAGCCTGGGAAACAGGCCCTTCGTCAGTCAACAGCAGTGCTGATTTATCACCAACTTATCAAGTGCTTAGAAGGTGAGGTTCTGGCAGCACAAGCAAACAATAGCCAATGACTTAAAAGCCAGCCCGCAATTTACCCTAATCCAGGAGTCACCAACCTTTCGGACCGCAGGGACCACTAAATTCATAATTTTAAATCCGACAGACCACTAATATGAATTAATGATAGGATTGGGTCCTTCAGGCACTTAGCTTGGCCGCCTGTTAGCGGAGAAGAGTGCCCGGGGTCAACCCTAACTTTGCTGTCCATTGCAGCTAGGAATCTCAAATATGGCCAAGAATGAATGTTTGTCTTGCAGCCAGCCCGGATGCCGGATCAGTCCCCTGCAAACTCCATCCCTCAAGGAGCCTGGCCGAAGTTTCACACGCCACTCCCTGAAGTGCCTGGACACCCAGGGAGGGAGGGAAGGACTGGAGCTACTAAACAGGCGGCCAAGTTAAGTGCCTGAAGGACCCCATCCATTCAGCGAGTGAGATTAATTGCTTCGCCAGGCCGTATCCGGCCCAAGGGCCATAGTTTGAGGATCACTGATTTAGTGCAATATAAAAAAATGCAAAGATGTTTCTGCAGGCTACCAAAATGTTCTTGCAGACCACCAGTGGTCCCCAGACCACTAGTTGGTGACCGCTGCCCTAATCAACATCTAGAAGGCCACATACAACAGGCACTATAAATACCACACACACAACGGCTCACACTCTGCTAGAGAGAAGTTCCCTGAAGATGGGCCCTAGCACGAGTACCAAAGCTCGGAATACAAAATTGATTATATTATTAGTTTTGACAATGGATCTCTCTCTCAGTTCTTCTCTTGTTTGGCCATTGCAAGATTTGAAATCCAGCTCCACACCAGTAACAGTGGATGGATTAGAGCTCTCCAGAGTAATTCCTAGTCACTCATGTTGCTTCTCAGTTTATATCCTTTTTTCATGAACACTGATCATATGTTGGCTGGACTAGAAATACCATTGTAAAGGTTCCCCTTGCACATATGTACTAGTTGTTCCCGACTCTAGGGGGCAGTGCTCATCTCCATTTCAAAGCTAAAGAGCCAATGCTGTCCGAAGCCATCTCCATGGTCATGTGGCCCACATGACTAAACGCCGAAGGCACATGGAACGCTGTTACCTTCCCACCAAAGGTGGTCCCTATTTTTCGAACTGCTAGGTTGGCAGAAGCTGGGACAAGCAACGGGAGCTCACTCTGTTATTCGACGCTAGGGATTTGAACCACTGAACTGTTTTCTGATCGACCAGCACAGTGTCTTAGCCACTGAGCCAAGGCGTCCCTGCCATTAAGATAAGATAACCTTTATGGCCTTTTTTTTTTTACTGTGAGTACACTGGCACACAAAAATAAAATGTGTGTGTGTGTGTGTGTGTGTGTACATATACCCATGTATGTTGCATTTGTGCTGATAAATAAATAAAGCACAAATGCAACACAAATGTAACAAAGGCAACATTAAAAATAATGGCTTTCTGTCTGGATGGTCTTCTGGGGTGAGCTGATAGACAGAGAAAGGAAGCAGTATGCTTCCTCCCATATTTGGGCATACCAGGGGTTGTGACACAATATATACCTAGATGATAGATAGATAGATAGATAGATAGATAGATAGATAGATAGATAGATAGATAGATAGATAGATAGATAGATGATAGATGGATGGATGGATGGATGGATGGATGGATGGATGGATGGGGATAGATGGATAGATAAGATAGATAAGATAGAGATAGATATAGAGATACACACATGCGCAGACACATACATTAATCACTGTCCATTTTGAATACATAATGGAAAGAAGAGTTGAGAGTTCACAAAGTTGATCCTATATGGAACAACACTGCGGATGAATCTGATGCTCTGCTTCGGATACCATGAAGCCCCCTCCCAGAAGGTAACAAGGGAAACAGGTTGTGATGAAGAGGTATAGCGTCCCAGACAAACCTGCAGACCCTGCTCAAGCATCACTTATATTCTATGACTTGGATAGAAATAAAACAAAGAGGTGCTCAGTATTGAGTCCGCATAATGATTCATTATTTTTGTCACTATCAGGTAGAGTTAATTCTAGCATTACAATGTCAGAAGAAAAGCAAGATGATTTAAGAGGATGATTTATCCTTTTTTTAAATTCATTTTGTTATTAACTCTTAATTACAGGATATAGACAAATTTGATTTTACTTAACCTTTTCATAAGTCTCTGTGAAGTGGACACACTTTCTTTCTTTCTGGGAATTTTCTGACAGTCTTTAGATCAGCAATTTGCTTAGAATTACATCATTGTTTATTTCTGCAGAAGAACACAATGAAGTTCTTCCAAATGAAGGCATGGGCCACAAAGAAGAGGACCACACTACTGTATCTTCAGATAATGTGGTGAGAACGCTTCCTAAAATCAACTCCCTAAATTAAAACCACAAAGCTTGATGAACTGATATCTGAAGGGCTCAGTGTTGTGCTGTGGAATTGGGAGGGAGGAAAAAAAATCAAAACTCAGAATATCCAAACTTGGAAAGCTTTTGTGGAGGATGAAATCCTGACCGTGTCAAAATGTTTGCTTTCAAAAATGAAATACATTTTTTTTTCAGAAAATAGAAATAATAGACGATGAAGAAAGCGATATGATAAGTAATTCTGAAGTGGATCAGATGAGCTCTCTTCTGGATTACAAAGTAAGTGCCCTGCATTTTTGTTTAAACAGAAAAAAACGTTATCCTCTAAATCAGAGGTGGGTAACCATGGCCCCTTTATGACTTGCGGACTTCAACTCCCAGAATTCCTGAGCCACTTTCTAGTCGTAGTAGAAGCCTCAGTGCTCTAAAGTCTCGAGTATAAATTAGGGACCGTGAGAACACAGCTCCAGGCAGATGGTGCTGAAGCAAACATTTTTAAAAGTAGGATGAATGATTTTATTTTTTTCAGGCAGAATGTTCCAATTTCACCAGCTTGTAGATTACAGGCGATAATGTTTGCTTTTGATGCCATATAAGCAACAGCAGTTGGGAATACGATAAGGGCAGCTTTTTGCCAAATTTGCAAAGGTTACATATGTACATAAGAATTGGAGGTGGATCACTTCTAACTTAGGTTTCACTTGGTGTAACAATATAGAACACATGTTATCCTAGAACATTGCCAGGTTTAAAGTAAATGGAGGTTTTTGGAAAAAAAAACACAATATGTGTGCAACTGAGCTTCACATAGTTACTTCATGATCCCTGCTTTAAGATAAAGAACAGTGGCAGATGAATATAAATGTGAAGAAAGTGATTTCTTTAATATCACTTGCCACCAATCTGAATAGTGTGATAAGATAACTTCAAGAACGTGTTATCGTGAATTTTGATAAACAGCTGCCCGGTTTTCCCCAAAATAAGACCTCCCTGTATAATAAGCCCAATCAGGCTTTTGAGCGCATGCGCTAAAATAAGTCCTCTCCTGAAAATAAGACCTCCCCAAAAATAAGGCCAAGCGCTTATTTCGGGGAAACACCGTATTTTTTGTTAAATGAGCAATATTTGAGAAAAATAGGTTATCCATATACATTTTGTTGTTGAAATAAATAGGAAGAGTGTTTCCTGATTACAAAACATAGGACAGAGAGAGAGATAGGTAGATAGGTAGATTTTGAGATAGATGGATGGATGTGCGGTGGGCTAGAGGTGGAGCTCTCGGCTCACAATCAGAGGCTGTGAGTTTGATCCTAGGTAGAGACAGATATTTCTCTCTCTGGGCACACTGAGAATATATCTGCTGGGAAAAAACTCTGCATTGACAACAGGAAGGGCATCTGGCCAGTTAACACTCTGCTACCTCCATTCAGTTGCTTAGACTCCATCCCACAAGGGATTATGGAGTGATAGATAGATAAGATATGGATTAAGAAAGGGGCATTTTGATTCTGCATTTTAATGTTTAATTGGATTATGCTGCTATACTTTAATCTATTATTTAGTATTTCTCATTTGGGGAAAATACTTTGTAAATTTATTATAAATATCATAACTTAATGTTTTGCATCTCAAAACTATGAGAAAGTGATCCATTTTTATATTAACTGACTTTTTCTCAAAGCATAAAACTCTAGATATTTGTACCACATATTTGCAAATATTGCTCCTCTTTAAACAGCCAAAGGGGGTGGGGGGGATGACCACATTTGAGAAGAACAATTTAACACCCTTACAAAATGAAACATTATACTGTAAGTTATATGGAACCTTTTTCCTCCCTCCAGAACGAGGAAGTAAGGTTCATTGAGAGTGAACTGGAGCATCAAAAACAGAAGTATTTTGAACTCCAGACTTTCACAAGAAGTTTGATACTTGCTGTGAAAACAGATGATAAAGATCAGCAGCAGGTAAGACTAAAGAAAAAGGAAACAACCTTTTGTCATCTTTTGCCTCTGCTGTGAAGATACAAGCAAATTTCAGTGGATCTCCCGGTTAGAACAATTCTCTGCCACTAACGATACACATGTAAATATATACACAGTGAGGATGTTGCCTCTGAATATTTCTCTAATATAGAGGTTGTTAAATGTGGATTACAGAGATTGGGATGGGTTTATTTTATCTATTAAATATTTATGCCATCCATCTCCCTTAGAAGGTGACTTTACAAGTCATAAAAACAAGCCAAAATTGGTTAAACTATTGAAAGATTAAAATGACAAATATTATTAAAATACTAGCTGGATACCTGTGCTTCGGGACGAAACTATGTGATCGGGCTGTGCAGGAAAAATCTGATTCACTCCAGTTCAATTCGTTGGCTCAGTGGTGGTTGGTGATTGAAACAAATAAGGGAAACAGTTCCATAGGTGGAAGGCATATACATTTTGGTGAGGTATCGACGTTTAATACTGTAAGGAGCCCCAGACCGCTCCTGGGTGAAGGAGTGGAACGTCTGCCAGTTTGAACTGACAGACGGAATGTGAGACAACTGGCAGTTGGAACAGAGTTCTTTTCAGGTGGGGAGGGGGAGTAGAACTCCTTAGCTTCAGAGCATGTTAAATACTGTATAAAAAATACTAATGATCTGATGGTCATTTCGAAAAATCCTTTCTTAGCGAACACCTAGAAGCCAAGAGGAACATACCTGCCAAATTTCAAGTTTGTAAGCTTTACAGTTCTGGAGATTGCATGATAAGTGAGTGGTATATATATATATATATAAACATGATGTGTGAAATAAAATGAATGAAGTGAATTTCACTGAATGAAGAACTTCAGAAATGCAACTCTTGACCTAGCATCAACAGAATCATCCTATCATTCAATCACTTCCCAATTTATCTTCCTGGGCTGAGTCCCTTTCTCTTGATGGGGGACACACACACACACATTAGTTGGTTGTTGTTTTTTTGCCTAGTTTGGATCTTGGAGCAGTTGAGACATGAACAGGTAATGCCAAGAATGAAAACAGAACAGAATAACAGAATTGGAAAGAACCTTAGATGTCTTCTAGTACAGTCCCCTGCTCAAGAAGGAGACCCTATAGCACTTCAGACAAGTGGCGGTCCAGTCTCTTCTTAAAAGCCTCCAATGACAAAGCACCCACAATTTCTGAAGGGAAGCCATTCCACTGGTTAATGGTTGATGTGATAGGACCCCGAACTGACAAGAATAAATAGCAACTTTTCATGGGTTTTCATGTTCTTTGTCATGCAGGCACTTCTAGCCGATTTACCTCCAGAATTGGAAGAGATGGATTTCAACCATACATCTCCAGAACCCGACGATACCTCATTCAGCTTGTCATCTTCATCCGAAAAAAATGCCTTGGACAGTTTGTGATTTTTTTTTAATTTTTTTTTTGACAAAAGGAAAACCACACACAGTATAGTTTGTCTAATGTGTACGTTTTGAACCGATTACATTGGGTTAGCCCAATATCCTTAAATATGAAGGAAGACGTAGGGTGGGAAGGCCAACGAGCCAATTGTACATTGAGGGCATTTTGACAGTTTCTGCAAATTCAGAGTTTTGTTGTTGACAAATGTGAAAGCTACTTGAAGGCTGCTTCCGGCAGCTCTCCCTTGATGATGGTACCTTCATAATAACATGAACTTAATAATAAACCCTTGACCTAGGAGGGCACTGAGAATGGAAGAATAGTCGTGAATTCTGTTAATAACTTCCAAATGTTAATCCGTCAGTCCTGCAGTGTGATATTTTGCCTTTTCTTGTTCTTTTCTCCTTCTCAGGTAGATGGACTGATCACTGGAAATTATAGGTTTCAGGAGATGAGTGGGGATAACTTGGGCCTTCATTCAAATGATGATCATTCTAACCAGGGATCAAACAAAGAAGTGTTGGTCTTTTTTTTTTCTTTGTTCTGTATATAGCAGCAAATATCTTCTCTTCATTTTGGGATGATGAAATATCCTGGAATATTTTCATTACTGAAAAAAAAAAGCAAATCTATTTATCTTAGCTCTAATAAATTATTTTGTGTATATCAGCAGGTGGAAATTCCAAACAAGCAAGGAAAAACACTTGACTCTTTTTATGTGCACAATTCAGAAAATACAAATTTCCAGTTGCACAGCCTTCCCCTTTAGTACACTGTAGAGATTGGTAGTAGTAATCCCGTCAAGCTGCGAAGATCCAGCATATATCCATGTCCGAAGGTCTGGCAGATGCTTGCGGCTTACTTACAAGTGACTGGTCCATGAGCCTCATTAAAAAAAAGATGAAAATGCGGAAATTGTTACTCAAGAGAAGAAAAAAAAGCTTCATAAGTGGTGTGGGAAATGTTGATGAGAATTCCCTCGAAGGGGAAATATATTTCTGGACTTTTAATGAGGAGCAGTTACTTAGTCCATATACTTATTAAGATAATTGTGTTTTTTTAAACAAACAAACCAACCAGCTAGCTAACAAGCAAACACTAATTTATGGATTAGCTCCGAATAGGATTTAGCAAATGTACAACACATTTATGCAGCCAGGCTTAAAAGTTATTTTGATCAATTTTGTTAGGCAATTAGTAGGCTGTGTAGACCTGAACTCGGTGAGAAATATATTGGCGTTCTCCATCTTTGCTGTGTGCATCAAAATCCTCAGAATAACCTCTTAAGAGTCCAACGCATAATTTGACCATGGTCCTCTTTTTTCAACTACTGCTGGAAAGTTAAGATTAATGTTTTTAATCTTAAACTTTTTTTTTTAGAATTTTGATCTAAAGTTATGTATGTTGTGTCTTAAATAGGATAATGAAAATGTTATTTACCGATTTGTATGCTTTGTTCTTTGGGATAGTATTTAACCGATCGATTAGGTGCTTGTCAAGTCCACGTTGATTTGATTCCTAGCGACCATGTAGGTAGGCTTTTCTCCAGGCTGAGACGTCCTTGGTGTGTGGCCTTGAAGACACCTCAGTGCTGCAGTCACAAAAATGTAAGGTAGATAAGAGATGCTCCATTGATGCCCCATAGCACTAACCTGGAAGGCACTGTTTTTACATTCAATGGAACTGCTGTGTAAGAAAATTGTCCTCCCTCTTGTAAAGTCCCCTTGTACGTTATTCTTAAATTCCAGCTCACAGCTTCACCCTAGCTGCCACCACCTCTCAGCCCTCTTCGTTCCTTTGCGTTTTATCTCCCTGCTCTTTCTAGTCGCTCTTAAGAACGAAAAAGCACAGGAGAAGCAGGATCGCAACTCCTTTTAGCCAGAGGTGGTATTCAGTCGGTTTGGACTGGTTCGTCCAAACCGGTAGTAGAAATCGCGGATGGGCCCCTCGGTTCTATGCCGTCCTATTTAGGCAAGTTTTCAAGCCGTGTGTGTATGTGTGCAAGCCGCACACATGATCCAAGCACGTACAGAAGGCCGAGTGCACATGTGAACGGGGTGCGGGTGAGCGAAGCACTCACGTTTGCGAAGCGGTAGGGAAAGTAAGTGGATGCCACCACTGCTTTTAGTGTTAGTAATTAGGGCATCTCTCGGAAACCTGACATTTAGCCTAAGAAGATCTTGCCACAGAGGAAAGGGTTTTTGTACATGTTTCAGAGGAGGAATTAAGAGATTTCTTCCCCCACCCTGTTTAATCGCACCTCTGGAGGCAAGTGAATGTACTCAACTATGAGCAAGGATGTGTTTCCTCTTTAATAAAGGTAACAAGGGCGGTGGCATTGGGCACTGCTCTGCATCGAAATCCAATGCCAAAGAAGGCTGTATTCTTTTGGCCCACCGGAATTATGCAAATTGAGTTGACGGGATAATTGCGGCTTCTTGGGATTTTTTTCTTAATGCTACCCTCGTTTGCTTTCTCGGAAAGGAGTCAGGCCGATTCTGATGTTCCCCTACCTCCGAACACTGGGAAGCTCACGAAGCCACACCCCTCTCACGCTTCTGAGTTTTCAGCAAGCATTCCTTTAAAAAAAAAAAGTCCGTATAGCACAAATTAGCAGCAATAAAACTTAACTACCCGAGATTCTCAAGAAGCTGTTCTAGACTCGCTGTCACGTCACGTCTGCATGACCTGGCTTGCTTGTGGCTTGTTTCCGGAGTCCTAAAATGCAGCTTGAAGTGCTTGTTGTCCATATGAACAGTTGGCACTACATGCATTTTTTTAAAAAAATGAATGTAAAAGATAGGAAGCAAACTAAGGGCATGCATGATAAAGCCAGCTTAATAGAGGAGGAAGGTTGTGATAGAGAGCTTGAAAGATCTGCAGATCTGAACTGCATGTGCTTAGAGTCAGAACCTGTTGTTTCAAATGCCATTTCTGTTTGCATTTGCTTAGTCAAACGCACTGCAACTGATGGTCATTGGGAGGAAAGGGGATGTCCTTAAAGCAGGGGTCTCCAACCTTGGCAACTTTAAGACTGGTGGACTTTAACTCCTAGAATTCCTCAGCCAGCTTTGCTGGCTGAGGAATTCTGAGAGTTGAAGTCCACCAGTCTTAAAGTTGCCAAGGTTGGAGATTCCCATCTTAAAGACCTCCATGATTATCTCAGGCAGTGTTTCTCAAGATGTGCGGATTGCTGTGCTGGCTGGGGAATTCTGGGTTGTTCATTTTGCAGCCCCCAAGGTTGAGAAACATTGATCTAAGCCAGGTGTGTCCAACCTATAGTTCACGGGCTACATGCGGCCCAGGACAGCTAGTAATGAGGCTCCCTCAGACTGTAAACTTTTAACATCGTTGTAAACTAGGTAACATCATCAATAGCACTGATGATTCAATCAGATTAGGTTAACAGAGTTGGAAGGGACCTTGTAGGTCATTTAGTCCAACCTCTTCCGCCCCCCCCCTCCTGCCCAAGCAGGAGACCCTAGACCATGTTACCTAGTTTGGGTAATGAAACATCTTCAAGAAAACCAGTAAGAACCCCTCTTGGTCAACTTTGAACATTATTATGTGATTTATATATATTAACTACCGTATTTTTCAGAGTAGAAGATACACTTTTCCCCCTCCCCTAAGAGTGTGGGAGTATTGGTGCATCTTATACACCAAATACAGACATTTTTGGTCTCCTGAAGCCCTGTGCCCGCATCCCATTTTGGCAACAAATGGGCCTTATTTCACAAAAACGAAGGCGTTTTTGCCTCCCCCCGCCCATCCCTGCTGAAGCCTGCAGAATGCTCCAGGGGGCCAGGAAGGACAAAAACTTTTTTTTTCCTTACCTCTTCAAAATCTTGGTGCGTCTTATATACCGGTGTGTCTTATAGTCCTAAAAATACGGTATATTCTATATTTTCCTTGTGACCCAAGACAATTCGTCTTCACTCAATGTGGCCTCGGCAAGCCAATAGGCTGGACACCCGTGATTTAGGCACTTCCTGCGTTGCTTAGTCAAAGAGCAGCAATCCAGACATCATAAATGTTGGGTTTTAGTGGGAAATGCAAGCTGAACAGAGTTTTGGAAGAACTGAAAAGCTTATTTCATACAAAAGGATTGGGATTTTTTTTTTTTTTTTTGTATTTTGTATTTAGCTACCTCGGATGTAGATGCCCATATTCCTAAGCTATAAAGATGCCTCTCAGCTTTGCAACAATTCCAGAAATTCTAACGGAAGGCTTATATGCTGTTTAGGCAAATCTTTGTGTGATTTTTTACGTTATTTTTACCAGTAATTTGTGTAGCACTTTGGTTTGCATACACCTAGTTCCAACTTCATAGAGGGACACGGTGGCTCAGTGGCTAAGACACTGAACTTATTGATCAGAAAGATTGGCGGTTCGAATCCCTAGCGTTGCGTAACGGAGTGAGCTCCCGTTACTTGTCCCAGCTTCTGCCAACCTAGCAGTTTGAAAGCTGTAAAAATGCAAGTAGAAAAAATAGGAACCACCTTTGGTGGGAAAGTAACAGCGTTCCGTGCACCTTCACCATTTAGTCATGCCAGCCACATGACCATGGAGATGTCTTCAGACAGCGCTGGCTCTTCAGCTTTGAAACGGAGATGAGCACTGTCCCCTAAAGTTGGGAACGACCAGCACATATGTGCAAGGGGAACCTTTACCTTTTTTAGTTCCAACTTCAAGACACTTATTTTGATTTTTAAAGGCAGGACTCCGGCTAGTAAACACCTGGCCTCCAGAATACAATTCTGCAAATGATATCTTTTTTGTTTGTTTGTTTGTTTTAATGGCTTGCAGTTCCTTCCTGCTTGTGCATCCTTTGAGGCTGAATGTATGATCTGAGTCGACAGTGAAAATACTTGTCTTTTTAAAATGGATTTGTTGGAGAATGCGGCGCCTTTTGTCTCACGCTGAGATGTCTCACTGATGTGAGACTTCATTTGATGTTAAGGCTCATCAAATGATGAGAAGATGCGTTTTATTTATTGTCTGTAATTAAAATAATCCTTCCAGACCTCACAACGGTTCATAATAAAAATCACTGAACATGTGTTTGAACTAGCTAGCCTGTATCCACTGGAACTGTAGCCTTTACAGGTTGTCCTTGACTTACGGCCATTTGTTTAGTGACCGCTCAAAGTTACGACAGCACTGAAACAAACTGAAAGTGACTTGTGACTACTTTTCACATTATGAATGTTGCCACCTCCCCCAAGGTCACGGGTTCCAAATTCAAACGTTTGGCCAACTGGTTCCTATTAATGACAGTTGCAGCGTCCCAGTGATCCCCTTTTGCGACCTTCAGCCAAGCAAAGTCAATGGGGAAGCCAGATTCACTTAACAACTGCGTGACTAGCTTCATAACCGCGGTGATTCGCTTAACAATTGTGGCTGGAAAGTTCAGAGAATGGGGCAAATCTCACTTAACAGCTGTCTCACACCTGAGAATAGCTGAGTTTGGATTCAATTGTCGTAAGTCAAGGACCGCCTGCATCATTTTCAAATCCAAAATGGGTCCGGTCCTTCGAGAAAGGTCTGGTCTGGCATTTTAAGCAGAAATTGTAAGGACCCCCCCCCTTTTTTTTTTTTTTTAACTTCACGATCTTTCATACCCCTTGTTTCTCTCCCTCTCTGAAGCTTTGGGACTTTATGGACACGAGGCTCTTGTGTATCTTTTAACAATTGCACTGAATGGAGATACCTTTCATAGAATCAGTTATTCTTCTGGGGGTAATGCAAGAAGTCTGCTTCCTTTTTCTCTGGTCGCTCGCTCATTGTTCTCCTTTTATTTAAAAAAAAAAAAGACAAAAGCAACAAAAGAAGACCGATGATACCTCTGCTTGGACCAGGAGGTTTAAAACATTAAAAGTATATTGTACTTCATAATGTTCGTCTTGTATGTGTGTGAACATTGTTCAAGGTAATTTAACACTATTTTCAGGGAAAGGATTGAAACTGCATGTCGATGGAGATTCTCCATCTGCCAGGTCATGGTTGCCCCCAAAGGTGCTTTTTTCCAAAAGTCAAGTGGATTTTCTTGGTTTTGACAACGTTTCACTTCTCATCCAAGAAAATTCTTCAGTTCTTCAAATTCAATTCAAGGAGAGAAGCAGCCTAGAACTAAGGAGAAATTTCCCAACAGTGAAAACAATTAACCATTGGAACAACTTGCCTCCAGAAGTTGTGGGTGCTCCAACACTGGAGGTTTTTGAGAAGAGTTTGGACAACCATTTGTGTGAAATGGTATAGAGTTACTTGCCTAAGCAGGGGGATGGACTAGAAAACCTCTAAGATCCCTTCCAACAATTATTATCCTGTTATCTCTCTTTTGGAAAAAGCACCATTGGGACAGATTGAAACTTATGAATGGGTAAGTAATGGATTCCATTACTTACCTTTCTTTTAAAGCATGAATTCTGGTGTTGCCTTTTCATAGGAAAATCTTTATCATGGTTGCCAGGGGACATCAAACCTAAACCTTAATTACGTTTAAGTGTCATTTTGTTTGAAAAAAAAATGTGGGATGTTATAGACAAAAAGTAAATTCAGCAAATTCATTTTCTGGTATGTGACATATTTTACTGAATTATTTAATTTACATAACACTTAAAACACACATCTATACATACATTTTACAGGCTACCTCTGCTAAGTGATGCAACCTTGGGTGTGCACTAGATCAGGAATCTCCAAACTTGGCCATTTTAACATTTGTGGACTTCAGCACCCAGATTTCCCCAGGCAGCTAGCTAGGGTATTCTGGGAGTTGAAGTCCACACAAGTCTTTAAGTGGCCAATTTGGAGCCTCCTGCACTAGACTATAATGTGACCTCTTGGTACATTTGAAATGATCAAATAATTTCCAACTACTTGATAATTTCAGGTTTGGGAAGAAGGGAACGGGTCTTTTTTCTCCCAAATATTGTCGTCTTTTCCTTAAGTGGCTCTTTAATCTAATTTAACGTTAGCAATATTGATTGTAATATTGTTAGTAATTGATGGTTATACGAATGGGGAATTAGAAAGAAGCTTGGGAGCACTTTAGTTGTGTTGCCAAGTAAACATGGCGACATTGTGATGGAGCTCCCAGCTCAGTTCAGAAGAAAGCTGGGGTGTCGAAATGATTGGCAAACTTGCATTTCCATATAAAAGACTCTATGAAGGGGAAATATATTCTACAATAAAGGTACAGCTGACTGGGGGACGTTCCTTCAAGCGATCCATGAAGAGATGAATGAATGTTGTTGAGTTAGCCAAACCTTTTTAAACAAATGGACATAAGGCAATTGAAACATTCAATGTGGTTTTACAGAAATTCACATCAGATGTTCTTTGGGAAATAGAAATTTTCCCCCTGCATTAGAGATAACAAATTTAATATAATAATGAACCCAAACAATTAAAAATGTGTATATTAATAGCATTTCTATGTTCTGATTATCCTTTTAATTTCCCAGTATTTTATGGGGGGGGGGGGGATATTCAGGTGTTGAACAACCTCCAGAAACCAAATTAACTCTCCTTACTTCTTTAAAATATTAAATATTAATATTTTAAATATTAAAATATTCGGGACATAGGTCTCAGGATAGATCATCCAAAAGGCACTTAGAAGGTAAACACGATACAATTTCCTGGAAAGAAACAGGAAAATGATTTACTTTCCCACTGAAAAAGCATTTGGCTTGGTCCTTTTGCTGCCTGAAATCATGCTTACATTGTGTTAACCCATCCACCATGATTTACAAATTGTGGGTTATGGTTTATTGGGTGAACCCATCACACATCTTGTCTTCAGTGAAGAGACTAAATAAGCTTAGAACGGAGTCAGCAACCTGCAACACTGGAGCCACATGTGGTTCTTTCATCCCTCTGCTGCAGCTCCCTGTCGCCAATCAGCTCCACAATTGATAGGTCTGTTGGTTAGGTTAGGTAGAGGAAAAAGGATGCCGCGCTAGGAGGAAACTCTATGGTGGGGGAACCGGACTTCCGGTTGGCAGAGAAAAATGATGCCGCGGTAGGACGAGACTCTATGGTGGGGGAACCGGACTTCTGTTCGGCTCCAGAATTGAACAGGGGGCTTCCGGTTAGGACCTTTGTAGGTGTTTGAGTATTTAAGGTTGGTTAACCCTGCCTTAGAATGAGTAGCTCACATTGGTGGAAATCACCAATTCAATTAGAAAAGAAGGCAGTTGAGTTCTTCTTTGACACGGCTGATCTAGGAACACAGTCCCTAAATCATTCCGATTTAAGTGGTTTTTGCAAGCACGGGTAAGGTTGTATCGTAGAACATTGCACAGAACGGTGGTTTGTTTTTCTCCATATATGCAAGCACTCAATTTAAGGCAAGTGTTTCTCAACCTTGAAAACTTTAAGATGGGTGGACTTCAACTTCCAGAGTCCTGGGAGTTGAAGCCCACCCATCTTAAAGTTGCCATGGTTGAGAAACACCAGTTTAAGACATTCCACTGCCCAGTGCATCCAGCACCCTATTCTTCTACTGTAACCTCATCAAACTGGCATGTTGAGTTTTTAAAGAGAACGATGTGTGGGGAAAATATGTATGTTCCTTGTTCCATTGGCAGAGTGCTGGCAACTGAACAGCTTTTTCAAAAAAATATTTGGCCAGTTGGATTAGTGGCAATTTACTGCATTTTCCACTTTTGTTTACAATAAAACGGAGATTATTATTTTTGTCCTCTTCTGCTTTTTTTTGCTGCAATGCTGTTTTGTCAAAGGTTCTAGAATTCACCTGCTTCTAATCAGTGCATGGAAAGAGTGAAGCATGTAATATTTTAAAAAAAAACGTTTTAATGCTTTTGCGAGTGAACCTTTCACGAGGGACGTGGATTCTAAATTTCATAATTTCAAAGCAAGATGAATGCAAAATAAACAAAAGTTTTGGATCGAGTATGAATGCACTGTAAAAATTTGCTGTGACTTGTAAGCTGGCAGCTCCATAAATGCTCCTAAACATTTGTCCGTCTGACCTTATCCGAAACCTCTCTTTAGAAGTTTCTCCGGCTTTTAGGGGATGGTAACATTTGGTTTAAAATTTTGTTTGATGCTTTGAAAAATTTTGAGTATCTTGTCTTTTTTTTATTAATATAAGCTGGTTTATTTAAAATGTGTCACTGAAATTGAAGGAATTAACAGAATGTACATTTGGCTAACTTGGGTGAATTTTGTGATTTAAAGCTGAATTTCTCTGTGAAACTCAGTGCTTATACTGCAGATTTAGAGTGTGTAAATGGCTACAGATTCTTATCTTGAGTACCTCCATTGTAACCCAGGATATGTGATCTTGGTTTATTGCTAAAAGGGACTCCACCCAATTGTACTGACCTTGTTTCTCTGTCTGTATGTGTCTGTGTGAATTGTACACACTCACATACACGCGTGCATACACAGACAACATATTTATAATCTTGTATAATCAAAATCCAGAACCACACAGAAAAAAAGATTATTCACAAGAAACCGATTCAGCTATTTTTATATGAACTGTTGGTCTCTGCCTTAACTTTTTTTGTGAAAATTTTGTGCCATAGGATTTTTAACTTATCAACAGATAGCTTGAGAAGTTTGGTTTGAAAAAAAATAAAAATAAAAATGTGAATATTGGATTTGGGCTAATGGATACTTTCAAAGTTTCCTGTCTTCATTAAGGGTTCTGAAAATAAACACCCTGTAGAATTGCATGAGTTAATTTTCTTACTGTGTTTCTTCCCCCTCCCCATTTTTCAGGGAGGGATGGGTTGGGTGGGAGGGGAGAGATTGCATCCACACTGAAATGCATACTTTTAATAATTTCAGGAACTGTCAGTTTGTTTTCTGACTGCGTCAGTTATAGTTTGACAGACCCTTAATAAACTGAGTTGTAGTAGTACAACACTGTAAACTGTTAGGTCAATTTGGTTAAAGTGAAGGTATATCTCCCTTCGCTTAACTTTATCTACTCCATTCAATGATATTTGTCTACATCTACTAGATCTAAAACACTGGAGAAATTCAATAAAGGATAAGTAAGTTGATTTCCTATATTAAGTTTCCAGTTTCTGTTTTCGTAACCAACGATTTAGAAAGATTTACTCTTGTTACTCAAGCTTGATTTCATGTTATTGAAGTCAACTCTAAGGATAGTAACATATGCTCTCTCACTTTGCATTCAAACCCTACCATGTTTGGCCTTCTGCTTACCTGTTCTTACCTGATGCGGTGGCTCAGAGGATAAGACACTGATCTTGTCGATCAGAAAGGTTGGCATTTCAGCGGTTTGAATCCCTTGTGCTGCAGAACGGAGTGAGCTCCCGTTACTTGTCCCAGCTTCTGCCAACCTAGCCATTCGAAAGCACATAAAAATGCAAGTAGAAAAAAAGGGACCATCTTTGGTGGGACGGTAGCAGCGTTTGTGTGCCTTCGACATTTAGTCATGTTGACCACATGACCACAGAGACGTCTTCAGACAGTGCTGGCTCTTCGGCTTTGGAACGGAGATGAGTACTGCCCCCTAGAGTTGGGAACAACTAGCACATATGTGCGAGGGGAACCTTTACCTTACCTGTTCTATATATTAGCCCAAACTACCGGTAGTTACTAAATGTTAGCTCCATTCACATATTGCACTAGGGCAATTTTGTTTTGGGGTGAAAGACAGACAGAAACATTATTGTGGTCATTGATCAGTAAAAATACCTTCAATAAAATAAAGCAAAGGTAAATCCTAACATCAAAGACTGCAGGCAGCCTTTCGTGGGTGAAGCTTACACATAATGTGGTAAAATTGTGGAATTTATAGACAAAATAGATTTGTTCTGGTTGTTTTGGGGTGTTATGTGATTTTAAAACAATGGTTTATAGCTTATTGTAATGTATAAACTTTGGCATTGCAGCTCAAACAGGCAAAGTTAAAATAGAACATGGATTAATATGAATGTCCATTCTATTAATTATAATGATGTTTTCATTTAAAAAGAAGAAGTGATTGCAGTATTCATCACAGAAAGTGAATTTGTCATTTTTATACAAACACTTGCCTAGTCAACAGATACAGTAGATAATTAGGGGACTTGTCTAGCTCTGGCTGAGAATAATGTGTGAACCAAGCAATTATGCTTTAAGCATTTATGTGCAAGCCATATGATGCTGTTTTTTTTCCTTTTAACTAAAGAGTAAGCAAAAATAACAACACCCAAACCTGGCTTAAAATCTCGTTTGAGTTCAGCCATCTTCCTCTAAAGGTTCCCCTCGCACATAAGTGCTTGTCGTTCCTGACTCTAGGGGGCGGTGCTCATCTCCTTTTCAAAGCCGAAGAGCCAGCGCTGTCCAAAGACGCTGTCTTTGGTCATGTGGCCAGGCTGACTAAACGCCAAAGGCGCATGGAACACTGTTACCTTCCCATCAAAGGTGGCTCCTATTTTTCTACTTGCGTTTTTTACATGCTTTCGAACCGCTAGGTTGGCAGAAGCTGGGACAAGTAACGGGAGCTCATTCTGTTACGCGGTGATGGGGATTTGAACCACCGAACTGCCGACCTTTCTGATCGACAAGCTGAGTGTCTTAGCCACTGAGCCACCACATCCTCTTGTAGAGTCTTCCTCTACAAGAATGAATTAACAACTTTGTTTAATTATTTGTTGTTGGGTATCAAAACTGTGACCCAGCAGCCTGTAAAAATGAACTTGGGTCCTGTCTATAGAGGAAAAGGTTGGAGAACAGCATATGTTGCCAGTTCACTTAAATAAAAATTGCTAATAGTTTTTTCTCTCGATGACTTCTATAATGGTTGTTATGTAGGCAGCAGAGAATTCGTTCTGTAGCTGAAGAAGGGTTATTGATCGCTCACTTCCAGACCACGGGTGTCCTATCCTGCTGATTCAATTACTCAAATGTCTTGCCAGTTAATGAGGATGCAAAAATGCAGCTATCCTGTGATGAGGGTGAATCGGGCATTGGGCTATAACAAAGCTGTAAAAACAAAATGACATTTTTTTTATTCAGTCATCCTGATTCAGTCCTTTAGAGTTGATTGTTATAAAATGAATTTATTCAGTCCTTCATTCCTCTGTTAATTTTTTTTTATTCAGTCATCTTTATTCACAGGCACAAACACACACAAATTGAAGAATGATAACGAATCAGCAGGAAGCCAAAACCATCCTAATTTTGCCACCTTATGTGTAAGATTCAATATTTAAGATTGAGTTGATTTTGAGAATACTGTGTGCGTGTTCAGAGCTATTAACAGTCCGCTTGGTGAGGTAAATTGCAGCTCACAAGAGCTGATAATAATAGTAGTTCACCGAGAAAAGTGTCTTTAGATTCCGGTGTTTTAATCCTGGGCTGAGTCCTTTTACGAAGACCCAGAATTGGAGTCCTGAACTTTGAGAGATCTGAAAAGCTGTCCAAATGATGTTTGAACCCTAACGAGAGAGCTGCTATGTTTAATAAACCATGTTTAATGCTCTGAATTGAAGCTGAGTTTGGCTTCTTCCGTGTTCGCATATTTTTATTTCCATTTTCATAACATACAATCACATGTATACTATACAAAGCCAGTATCATATAGTATTAAATAATGATTACATCAGTTCCTCTTGTCCTATTTACTCATATTTGCATGCTTTCAAACTACTAGGTTAGCGGGAGCTGGGGCAAAGACGGGATCTCCCCCCATCACGTGGCATTCAGATCTCAAACCTGAACTGTCAGCTTTCCAGCCAGAAGCTCAGCATCTTAACCATTGAGCCACCATGCCGTCTGTACTTTGGACAGTGCTGAGAAGAACATAATACAACCTCATCAATTGTCTGTAAATTGAAGTCCAGCCAACTAAAGTTGCCGAAGTTGAAAAATCCTGCTTCCATCCTCAAAAGAGAGTGTGAGGGTTCCATCGGACGCCCTAATTAAATCATGAGCCTCAAGCTAAGCTTCAAAAGAAATCCAGTTATTTATTAGGAGCGCCATGTTGACACGTATCCAAGTGTAGCCAACTCTGACCCCACATAATTTATGGCGCAATTATGACCCTGTTTCCCCCTCCCCCCAGAGTGTCATCAGTCACATTTGCCAACGGAGCAATTTTGCGAGTTGTAATGATCACTCCCTTCCGGCCTCTGTGGGTAACCCTGGGAGACAGCCTTGGGAAAGATATATCTGGAAAGTGCTTCTGTTTATGGCTGCTTTGTCAGTTTCCCATCTCCCTTGCTTATGACAACTTGAGAGCAGGCCAGGGATGCTTTGTAAGTTGACAGAGAGTGCAAAAGGACTTTTCTTCAAAGGATGTTTTGTTTCAGATGAAAGGAGGTCCATCTTCTTTATCTCTCACCTCTTGAAGATCTACCGTATTCTCATTTGCCTCCTGGAAGCAAACCAGCCATGCCAGCATGGAAACGAGAATGTGCTATGACTGTCTTGATGCATCATATCTAAGGCAGGTTTGATCTAAACTACTTTCACATGAGCAGACAGGAACAAGATATAACCCCTCCCTGTTTCAAGAAGGTTAATAAAATCCATGCAAAAGAAGCCCTTGGCATCATTTTGAAAATCAGTTTTTTTTTCATATCTCTGCTTGCTTGCTTGCTCATCAATACAACAAGAAGGATCCTTTTAGCCTCACTGTATCTTTGCCAATTGTCGCTGCTTGTGTTGGGCCAAGTTGGAAACCTTAGCGCTGCAGTTGCAATTACTGGCACCCTCCAACTCTAGAAACTGTTAATTAGCAGTATCGACACCAGGGTGAATCAGGAAAGCTAGCTCGGAGTCCTTGCTACGTGAGATTTGCAATATTGATGGAGCTATTAGCAGCCTGCTAAAGGGGCATGAAAAGCTCCGAAACACTTGAGGACAGGGCAACAATCAATGGGTGGAAAGCTTGTTCAAGAGAAGTCCAGCCTGGAATAAGGAGAAATTTCCTGGCGGTAAGAATGATTAATCAATGGAACAACTTGCTTTCCAGAGAGGTGAATGGTCCATCATTAGAGGTTCTCAAGAAGTAAAATTGGACAATCATTTGTCGAGATGGTATAATGTTTCTTGCCTTGGGCAGTGGGGTTGTACTAGAAAACCTCCAAGATGTCTTCCAGCCGTATGTTCTAATACTGAGCTGAAATCTCAGTAAACCAGATAGTATCTACAAGGCCACACCAGTGGTGAAATTCAAACTTCTTTACTACTGGTTCTGTGGGCGTAGCTTGGTGGGCATGGCAGGGGAAGGATACTGCAAAATTTCCATTCCCACCCCACTCTGGGGCCAGCCAGAGGTGGTATTTGCCGGTTCGCTGAACTACTCAAAATTTCCACTACTGGTTCTCCAGAACCTGCTGAATTTCACCACTGGACCAAGTCATAAATGAGCCGTGGTGGCGCAGTGGTTAGAATGCAGTACTGCAGACTACTTCTGCTGCCTGATGGCTGCCTGTAGTTTGACAGTTCAAATCTCACCAGGCACAAGTTACTCAGCCTTCCATCCTTCCCAGGTGGGTAAAATGAGGGCCCAGATTGTTGGGGGTGATAGGCTGAGTCTGTAAATCGCTTACAGTGAGACATCAGTGAGACAGACGAACAGCTGGAGACTGTTTCCAATGTGCGCATGCACAGAGTTGCCAGACTCTAAAGAACAGGGAGTAAGGCCAGAGATGAACGACGAATGGCCTCTCCTAGAGGAAATAAAAGAACGAAATGGGAGTGGAGTTTGCAGGAGACAGTTAGTTCGCTTAATTGGTTCCTGACTCTCCGAGACTCCTTTCTAATTCTGCAGATATCGGCCTGGCAGCTCTCCAAGCCAGATAAGGTCTGTGACTGTAAATCCTCCCTTGAAAGACTTTGCTTGATGTGAATGAGCAGAATTCATAGTAAATTAACAAAAGGGGTTTATGTTGGGACAAGGAGTTTGCTTCATGCTCTTGGGAAGCCTCGGTCAAAACAACTTTAAGACTTGTGGACTTCCACAAGTCTTAAAGTTGTCAAGGTTGGAGAACCCTGATATAGTGGACTGCTGCTTGTCTCTTTTTGTGCAATATGAACACAAAACCGGTTTGCCAATTCATTATCAGTAAATGGAAAAACCAACCATTCATGGCTGAGGATTTCTTTTGTAATCTTGCCTGCATCCTTTCTGAATCAATAGACTAAACACAAAGACAAAAAGATAAAAAGTGTGCTTTTAAAAAAAACAAAACAAAAATTCACAAAAATTAAAAGCAATAATTGGGCATTAAAACCCCAAATGAAATCTCTCATGATACTAAAATTCTATAATAATGGCATAAAGATTTTCGGGTCTCTGCTGCGCATGGGCAGGAGGGGGATACAGGAGACATGCACGCATGCAAGGCGGTTGCATGCACAGGTGTGGGTCGCATGTGCATGCATGGAGGATGGGGGGTCACATGCTCGTGTGCAGGGATTGTGGGGTCGCACGGGCATGTGTGGGTGGCGGGGCTGGGGGTGCATTGCATTATGCGTGCATTATGTTTTGGCACACGGAGACAAAAAGATTAGCCATCACTGACATAGGCTTTCCTGCCAAAGCAGGGGGTTGGACCAGAAGACCTCCAAGGTCCCTTCCAACTCTGTGATTCTGTGAATTTGTGGAGTATTGTTGTTAACGCCCTCGCAGAGAAGTGTGCTACGAAAAGGATCCCACTGTCAATGTTAGAAGATTGATCTGATTTGATAGAACTGCACCTCTTTGATCGACTCTCCTCTCAAGCCAGCATCTTCAACTTTGGAAGCCCTGGAGCTAGCTAGCCATGTGAAGTTTAACCAAATAAAATGGGTTCTTACGAATTAAATGTTTTTTTAGAAATAGAGAATGTGTGAAAAGCCAGGAAAGGACTTTTCTTGGGGGTGGGGGAGTAGAAACGGAAGCATGACCTGTCTTTTTAAAAGGTGGAGAATTTTTTTTCCCTTGGAAGGAAAGATAATGTCTAAACTCATGCTTTGTGTAATACGTGCTATTGTACTGACATCTGGTGGCAAACAAAAAAAAGAACTAAGATGAAGAAGAAAAAATAGCTGGTTAAAAGGCGGCATTCCCATGTTTTCCCCACCTGGTTTTCATTTTCCTGGTTTATGCATTCAACCATGCTCATAACATAGCTTTGTGCATCATCTGATTTCACAAGGAAACAAATCGCCCGGGATTTGGTCTTTCCATCTATTGAATGGACAGTAGAGCCTTCCTCAATTCCAAAATATCAAGAGAATAGAATAGAATGGAATGGAATGGAATAGGATAGAATAACAGAGTTGGAAGGGTCCTTGGAGGTCTTCTAGTCCAACCCTCTTCTTAGGCAGGAAACCCTTCACTACTTCAGACAAATGGTTATCCAACATCTTAAAAACTTCCCGTGTTGGAGCATTCACAACTTCTGGAGGAAATTTATTCCACTGATTAATTATTCTAACTGTGAGGAAATTTCTCCTTAGTTCTAAATTGCTTGTCCCCTTGGTTAGTTTCCACCCATTGCTTCTTGTCCTGCCCTCAGGTACCTTGGAGAATAGTTTGACTCCCTCTTCTTTGTGGCAACCCCTGAGATATTGGAACACTGCTATCATGTGTCCCCTAGTCCTTCTTTTCATTAAATTAGACATACCCAATTCCTACAACTGTTCTTTATATGTTTTAGCCTGCAGTCCCCTAATCATCTTTGTTGCTCTTCTCTGCACACTTTCTAAAGTCTCAACATCTTTTTTATATCGTGGTGGCCAAAACTAGATGCACTATTCCAAGCGTAGCCAAAGATGATCGCCCCAAAGATAATTTTTGGAAAGTCAGTCTCTCTCTCTCCCTCCCTCTCTCTCTCTCTCTCTCTCTCTCTCCCTCCCTCCCTCCCTCCCTCCCTCCCTCCCTCCCTCCCTCCCTCCCTCCCTCCCTCCCTCTCAGTCAGTCATAAGTCTTGGTTCCTGGTGATAGCCTGGACCAGGTTCTACATATTCAAAAGTGGATTTTCCTTGATTTTTTCTTCCTAGGGTTGAGAGAGGGGGATGGGCTCAGGTTCACCCAGTTGTCTTGGTGTCTAAGGTGAGACTAGAACTCTCATTCTCTCAGTTGCTGGCAGATGCCTAAACCACTACACCAAACTGGCTGGCACCCAAAAAACTTACTTTCAACCCTAATGATGGAAGGGTGTTCTTCTTGGCACCTGTTGAGGCAGGTTTTTAAGAAGAATTAAACTCAATCTACGATCAAAGGGAATTTAGGAGGGATAACCAAGTAGCCTCCATTATATACCTTACTATTTGCTTACCTGCCGGAACACTTACTTAACCTTGGCTGACATAGGAAACCAGACTAAGATAGAACCTATAATTACCTGGGTGGGAAAATTCCAGGAAATTCCAGAGTTGTACATAGATCCTTTTTTAATCGTTGATAATGTACAGGACAAATTAAAGTAAGTCCATTGTCTCTTCTCATTCATTTAAAATGGTGGTTGTGCAGGGCCTTTTTTTCCCCCCCCATGGTTTTGATTTGATTGTCGGAAGGTTCAAGCAGCCACTTTATGAATAACTTGGTTTTTGTAAACGGAATAGGCCAGGGGTCATCAACCTTAAATACTCAAAGGGCCACAAAGGTCCTAACTGGAAGTCGTCCCCCCACTCAATTCTGGAGATGACCGGAAGTCCAGTTCCGCAACCATAGAGTCTCCTCCTAGTATGGCATCCTTTTTCCTCTACCTGTCCTAACTGAAAGCCCTATCAATTGTGGAGCTGACTGGCAACAGGGAGCCGCAGCAGAGGATGAAAGAGCCACATGCGGCTCCAGAGTTGCAGGTTGCTGACTCCGTTCTAAGCTTATTTAGTCTCTTCACTGAAGACAAGATGTGTGATGGGCTCACCCAATAAACCATAAACCACAATTTGTAAATCATGGTGGATGGGTTAACACAATGTAAGCATGATTTGAGGCAGCAAAAGGAGCAAGCCACATGCTTTTTCAGTGGGAAAGTAAATCGTTTTCCTGTTTCTTTGCAGGAAACGGTATTATGTTCACCTTGCCAACTCCTGGAATAGGCTGAATTATCAGGTGTACAACTGGAAATACATAAGCTTGGAAGCTAAATGCCATAATGAAGAAAGTTAATTAATCCCTGGAGACTTTCAAGAAGAGGTTGGAGTGCCATTTGTCAGAAATGGTGTAGGGTCTCCTGCTTGGGTGAGGGGGGGGTTGGACTAGACGACCTTCACCATCCTATGATACCTCACCCTCACTATGTTTATGGGTCTGAAGATGAAATGCATGGACCAACATGTGAGATTAAAAATGGTGAGGGATAGTCATTTATCCATTGTGGACTCAGGAAAGTCAAAGGTATTGATGTTAATGTCAGGCAAAGTTGGTTTTCTAGGGAACCACCTTTGGGGAGAAGCATCAGAGAAGATGTGCCCTAGCGCAGAAAGAAGAAATGTGAGTGTAGATAATTTGTGTGAGAGTGTGCTGGCATGTCCAATGTGGGTGGCCCTGCTCAGTGCTGACACAAAACGAAAGCCTGACTAGAACAAATGTGACACTCACACTACAAATGCTTGCATTGTTTAAGTTGTAGGCAGAGTAAAAACGATATTTGTAATGTGGGGGATACTGAATAAACCATTATACTTTCTATCATTAACCATTTGGAGTGCCTTCGTCAAGAGACGTGCACGGAAATGCATTCAAAAGGATAAAATAGCAAGTGTCACATTCTCAGTGTCTAATTTTAAGCCGTTCCAATCCATAATATTGATGACGACTTCCTCCTCCTCCTTATCTTCCTCCTCTTCCTCCTCTTCCTCCTCCTTCTTCTCCTCCTCCTCCTCCTCCTCCTCCTTCTTCTTCTCCTCCTCCTCCTCCTCCTCCTCCTCCTGTTCTAAAAAGGAGCAAGAGCTGTGTGCAAAGCATGAATCATACACACATTCCCATCTGTACTATAAACATGTTGGGATAATTCTGCCAAATATTTCTTGTTGAATTTAGGCTTCTTTCCTGTGCACAAATCCCTCTGCTTGTTCTAATTCTGCCAACTGTTTCATTCAGCTAGTCCGCTCCTTTTTCCCCCTACAACCTACAGCTAAAATAACTTACCTTTGTTTCCATGACGGATGTCATCTTGTAATAAACCTTGCTTCTAAAGATCTGAAAGATAATCATCTGGTGGATTATCCAATTTTCCTTCATAATCCTCCTCTAAAATAAACCTATCCACCCATGTATATGATGTAGTGGAACTAAGCAACCTTTATAATGGAAGGTGTGCAGAGACAATTAAAGTAAGATGGATAGTCCATTATCTCCCAGAACTCTAAACCCACCAGAGATCACTGTCCTATGATTGCCCCATGAGGAGTAGCTGTCCAGAGCAGAGATGTTAAAATCAAGGCCCTGGGCCCAGATCCGGCCCATGGGATGCTTAGATCCAGGGCTGAAATTCAGCAGGTTCTGACAGGTTCTGGGGAACCGGTAGTGGAAATTTGAGTAGTTCAGAGAACCAGCAAATACTACCTCTGGCTGGCCCCAGAGTCAAGTGGGAATGGGGATTTTGCAATATCCTTCCCCCAGGAATGGTGAGGGAATGGGGATTTTGCAGTATCCTTCCCCTAGAGTGGGGAGGGAATGTAGATTTTGCAGTATCCTTCCCCTAGAGTGGGGAGGGAATGTAGATTTTGCAGTATACTTCCCCTAGAGTGGGGAGGGAATAGAGATTTTGCAGTATCCTTCCCCTAGAGTGGGGAGGGAATGGAGATTTTGCAGTATCCTCCTAATATGGAATCCTTTTTCCCCTACCCGTCCTAACTGAAAGCCCTATGAATTTTGGAGCCGACCAGCAACAGGGAGCCGCAGCAGAGGGATGAAAGACCCACATGCAGCTCCAGAGCCATGGATTGCCAACTCCTGGAATAGGCTGAATTATCAGGTGTGCAATTGGAAATGCATAAGCTTGGAAGCTAAATGCCATAATGAAGGAAGTTAATCCCTGGAGGCTTCCAAGAAGAGATTGGACTGCCATTTGTCAGAAATGGTATAGGGTGCTTGGACAGCGGGGTTGGAGTAGATGACCTTCACCATCCTATGATATCGCACTACAGAAACCAGGAGCACCACTCAGGTGACCCTGAGGACACCAATAAACCTCCAAGTGCTTCAAAGACTCTCTAAAAGGTTGCAAATGACAGCTGTCTGCAAGGAATATAAATCCTTCCATTCCCCACTATCCTGTCAGAACTGAAGAAGCTTCTTGGATGACAAGCGAAATGTCTTCAAAAGAAAAAACAAAGTCCAGTTGCCTCCTGAAAAAAGCACCTTTGGGGACAACCATGACCTGGATGACTGAGAATCTCTGAAGACTTTTAGCTAAACGATTTGGAATGAACACTTTGGAATGGTGCGAGAATAGGGATTTTGCAGTATCCTTCCCCTAGAGTGGGGAGGGACTGGAGATTTTGCAGTATCCTCCTAGTATGGAATCCTTTTTCCTCTACCCATCCTAACTGAAAGCCCTATGAATTGTGGAGTCAACCAGCAACAGGGAGCTGCAGCAGAGGGATGAAAGAGCCACATGCAGCTCCAGAGCCATGGATCATCCTATGATATCGCACTATAGGAACCATTTGCACCACTCAGGTGACCCTGAGGACACAGATAAACCTCCAAGTGCTTCAAAGACCCTCTAAAAGGATGCAAATGACCAGATGTCTGCAAGGAATATGAATCCTTCCATTCCCCACCATCCAGTCAGAGCTAAAAGTCTTCACAAGGAAAGAGAAAGTAAGTTGCCTCCTGAAAAAGCACTTTTGGGACAACCATGACCTGGATGACTGAGAATCTCTACAGACTTTTAGAGGACCCTACTCCCTGCTTAAGTACTAGATACTAATAGTTTTCTCATCATCACGGCTTGTCCAGATCATATTTTTCTATCACTGCTCTTATGTCCTTCGGGATTGGGCGGCCTATAAATTTATTATTATTATTATTATTATTATTATTATTATTATTATTATTATTATTATTATTGTTGTTGTTGTTGTTGTTGTTGTTGTTGTTGTACAATTGTATCACAGCGGCCAGTTGTTTCGCCGGATTTGGCATTGGTTACTAGTCGGGCCCCACCCAGGGGCCTAGGACGTCGTAACGTATTTTCGTAATATGCGTGCAGATCCAAGCAGTGCGGCTTTTTGCATTTGACTGATGGTGATTTTGTCAATTTTTAACTGTTTTAAATGTAATTCCAGTGCTTTTGGAATAGTACCCAGTGTGCCAATTACCACTGGAATTACCACTGCTGGTTTGTGCCATAGTCATTGAATTTCGATTTTTAAGTCCTGGTATCTTGCGATTTTTTCATGTTCCTTCTCGGCGACCCTGCTATCACCTGGTATTGCGATGTCTATGATTGTGACCTTATTTTTCTCAACCAGTGTGATGTCTGGTGTATTATGCGCCAGTATTTTGTCGGTTTGTATACGGAAATCCCACAAGATCTTGACCATCTGATTTTCGGTGACTTTTTCAGGCTGATGTTCCCACCAGTTTGTTGCTGTTTTAATATTATAATTTTTGCACAAATTCCAATGGATCATTTGTGCTACTGAATTGTGCCGCAATTTATAATCAGTCTGCGCGATTTTTTTACAGCAGCTGAGTATGTGATCAACAGTTTCATCAGCTTCTTTGCAAAGTCTGCATTTGGCATCATCAGAGGATTTTTCGATTTTGGCCTTAATGGCATTTGTGCAGATAGCTTGTTCTTGCGCAGCCAGGATTAGTGACTCTGTTTCTTTCTTTAATGTACCTGTTTTTAACCATAACCAAGTTTGTTCACTGTCCACTTTATCTTTTATTTTTTCCAGAAATTGACCATGCAGTGCTTTGTTCTGCCAACTCTCCATTCTTGATTTTATCACATCTTTTCTGTATTCTTGTTTTGTCTGTTGGGCCTTCAGTAGATTTTTGTTCTTTACTTCGATTAATAGATGTTCTTGAGTGTCTTTTAAATAATCAGCCAGTGCATGTTTTTCTTCTTCAACTGTTTGCTTCACTTGTAATAATCCTCTGCCACCTGATTTTCGGGGCAGATATAGTCTATCAGTATCACCACGTGGATGTAAACTGTAGTGCATTGTCATTAGTTTCCTGGTTTTTCGGTCCAAAAGGTCCAAATCAGCTTGTGTCCAGTTAACTATGCCAGCTGTGTATCTTATAACTGGTATTGCCCAGGTATTTATGGCCTTGATTGTATTTCCACCATTCAATTTAGATTTCAAAATTTTCCTAACTCTGCTGGTGTACTCTCGCCTGACAATAGTTTTTACTTCTCCATGCTTGATGTTATCCAACTGCAGAATGCCTAAGTATTTGTAGGCTTCATTTTCTTTGCATTTAATTAGTTGGCCATTGGGCATTTCAATTCCTCAGATGCAGTGATTTTGCCCCTTTTTATGGATACAGTGGCGCATTTTTCCATGCCAAACTGCATTGAAATATCGGTGCTGAATACTCGGACTGTATTTGTCAATGATTGGATTTCTATTTCTGACTTTCCATAGAGTTTCAAATCATCCATATATAGTAAATGCGAAATTTTTTCAGCTTTTTTGGCTGTTTGGTAGCCTAATTTCATTTTTTTTAAGATTACTGATAGTGGGATCATTGCGATGATGAAGAGAAGAGGTGAAAGTGAATCACCCTGGAAAATTCCTCGCTTGATATTAACCATTCCGTAGCTCTCATTCCCTACTGCCAACTCAGTTCTCCATTGTTTCATTGCCTTTTCAGTAAAGGATGTAATATTTTTGCTAATGCCAGTTGTTTCTAAGCATTTTATGATCCAACTATGTGGCAGTGAGTCAAATGCCTTTTTGTAATCAATCCAGACCATATTCAAGTTCGTTTTTCTGTTCTTACAATTTTCTAATATCATTTTATCAATTAGAAGCTGATCTTTTGTGCCCCTGCTCCTTCTTTTGTTGCCTTTTTGCTCTACTGGCAAGATGTTGTTTGTTTCCAAATAATCCATCATGTTATCTGCAATAATGCCTGTGAGTAATTTGAAGGTTGTTGGTAAGCATGTTATTGGTCTATAGTTTTCAGGTGTTGTTCCTTTAGTTGGATCTTTCTGAATCAAGTATGTTTTTCCAGTTGTCAACCATTCATCAATTTGGCCCTTTTGTAAAATTTCATTCAGTTGCCTGGCCAATATTGCATGTAAACTGGTCAGATATTTGAGCCAGAAACCATGTAATTGGTCCTTTCCAGGTGATGTCCAATTCTTTACCTTTTTAACTCGATTTTTGATCATCTCAGTTGTTATTTCTAATACTTGCATTTGTTTGTTGCCAATGCTTTTCTCAAAGTCATGTATCCACTTTGCTTCCTTGTTGTAGTCCTTTGCATTTTCCCACAATTCTTTCCAGAATTCAACTGTGGCCTGCTTTTCTGGTTTTTCACTTTTGGTGTCACCATTCACATTAAGACTTTGATAAAAACGCCGTTGGTCTGATCGAAATTGCTGATTTTGTTTATATTGGATGATTCGTGCCTCATATCTTTCAATTTTTCTAGCTGTTGCTGTTATCTGCTGTTTTACAATCTCTACAGCTTCATTGATGTTTCTTGTATCCAATCTATATCTTCTGATTAGCCGATCTATGATTTTGTTGTTTTTAAGCCGTTGCTCATGCATGTTCTTTAAGTTACTAGCATCTGCCCTTAATTTTTTGATTTTTTGTTCTAGACGGATTTTCCACTTTGGCTTTGATGCTTTTTCTGTTGTGTGACTAGGTACTTTAATTTTAATGCCTAGTTCATTAGTGACTATTACAGCTGCGCTGTACATTAACTGGTTTGTTTCCAAGATGGATCCCGGTTCAATTGTTGAAAACACTGCATTAACCATTTTCATGATAGGGGCCAAAATTTTCTTAGGCACAGTTTTTAGTGATGGTAAACGTTGCCTTTCCTCATTAAGCAGAAAATGCTCCATGATCTTATCCTTCAATTCTTTTTGTTTTTGAGTTAGTTCATCAGTTGGTTCAGAGATAACTGGTTCTAGTGGTGGTGATGTTATTTCCTCCCTGAGAGCTTCTTCTGGGAGTTCTACTATAGTGTCTTTAGTTGTGTCTTGAATATCAGTTATTTCCGCTTGTGATATTGTTTTTTGGGTTTTGCAATTTGCCTGAATTTCCTCATGTTCAACTTCACTAAACACTTTATTCCGTATAATAAATCGCCTTTGATCTGCTAGTCGTTGTTCACTAACATTTGAATCTGGATATTGTTGTTTCCATAATTCATACATTCGCTTTAAATATCCTCTTTTTTCTGGCTCTGAGTTGTAGTAACAGGCCATTATGGCACGGTTTTCATCTGCACTATATTTTTGTCGTTTTGTTGGCTGGTCCACTTGTAGCCCACTTGTCGACGGATGTCCAGGGACCCCAACATCCGCCGCGGCCCTTGTTAACCCGCGCGACGACCGATGCGGTATGGAATTCTTATTCGTTTTTTTCACCATATTGTATGGGTTGGCGGGGGTTTTTTTACGGGACCAGATGCCAACCTGTTCCCAACCTTCCTCCTTTCTCATCCGGGCTTGGGACCGGCAACGGCGGAGTTATTATTATTATTATTATTATTATTATTATTATTAATAATAATAATAATCAAGAATGGAGAGTTGGCAGAACAAAGCACTGCATGGCCAATTTCTGGAAAAAATAAAAGATAAAGTGGACAGTGAACAAACTTGGTTATGGTTAACAACAGGTACATTAAAGAAAGAAACAGAGTCACTAATCCTGGCTGCGCAAGAACAAGCTATCCGCACAAATGCCATTAAGGCCAAAATCGAAAAATCCTCTGATGATGCCAAATGCAGACTTTGCAAAGAAGCTGATGAAACTGTTGATCACATACTCAGCTGCTGTAAAAAAATCGCGCAGACTGATTATAAATTGCGGCACAATTCAGTAGCACAAATGATCCATTGGAATTTGTGCAAAAATTATAATATTAAAACAGCAACAAACTGGTGGGAACATCAGCCTGAAAAAGTCACCGAAAATCAGATGGTCAAGATCTTGTGGGATTTCCGTATACAAACCGACAAAATACTGGCGCATAATACACCAGACATCACACTGGTTGAGAAAAATAAGGTCACAATCATAGACATCGCAATACCAGGTGATAGCAGGGTCGCCGAGAAGGAACATGAAAAAATCGCAAGATATCAGGACTTAAAAATCGAAATTCAACGACTATGGCACAAACCAGCAGTGGTAATTCCAGTGGTAATTGGCACACTGGGTGCTATTCCAAAAGCACTGGAATTACATTTAAAACAGTTAAAAATTGACAAAATCACCATCAGTCAAATGCAAAAAGCCGCACTGCTTGGATCTGCACGCATATTAAGAAAATACGTTACGACGTCCTAGGCCCCTGGGTGGGGCCCGACTAGTAACCAATGCCAAATCCGGCGAAACAACTGGCCGCTGTGATACAATTGTATAATAATAATAATAATAATAATAATAATAATAATAATAATAATAATAATAATAATAATACATTAAAGAAAGAAACAGAATCACTAATCCTGGCTGCGCAAGAACAAGCTATCCGCACGAATGCCATTAAGGCCAAAATCGAAAAATCCTCTGATGATGCCAAATGCAGACTTTGCAAAGAAGCTGATGAAACTGTTGATCACATACTCAGCTGCTGTAAAAAAATCGCGCAGACTGATTATAAATTGCGGCACAATTCAGTAGCACAAATGATCCATTGGAATTTGTGCAAAAATTATAATATTAAAACAGCAACAAACTGGTGGGAACATCAGCCTGAAAAAGTCACCGAAAATCAGATGGTCAAGATCTTGTGGGATTTCCGTATACAAACCGACAAAATACTGGCGCATAATACACCAGACATCACACTGGTTGAGAAAAATAAGGTCACAATCATAGACATCGCAATACCAGGTGATAGCAGGGTCGCCGAGAAGGAACATGAAAAAATCGCAAGATACCAGGACTTAAAAATCGAAATTCAACGACTATGGCACAAACCAGCAGTGGTAATTCCAGTGGTAATTGGCACACTGGGTGCTATTCCAAAAGCACTGGAATTACATTTAAAACAGTTAAAAATTGACAAAATCACCATCAGTCAAATGCAAAAAGCCGCACTGCTTGGATCTGCACGCATATTACGAAAATACGTTACGACGTCCTAGGCCCCTGGGTGGGGCCCGACTAGTAACCAATGCCAAATCCGGCGAAACAACTGGCCGCTGTGATACAATTGTATAATAATAATAATAATAATAATAATAATAATAATAATAATAATAATAATAATGATGTGCCTGAAAACTAAAGCTAAACTAAAGCTTCATCTTTAGGGTTTGAAACTCCCCAGCACTATTTTTCTGACTTGAATTTGGTCATCAGTCTCAAAGAGTACACCGTGCTGTGTCTTGTCACAAAAGCACACAATGAATCCCTGAGAATAAAAGGTCAATAATTTCATTTCTTTCTGGGGTTGTTCCAAAGCGTAAGGTTTGGGGAGCACACTGTGAGACGATTAACTTTTTGTTTCCCAGCCAAGACGTACAATGCAAACCGAGACTAGGAACTCAGTCAACTATAAAACAGGAACATCACCCACTCAAAGTTTAATAATCACAATGTGTCACAAAACCAGAAAAATAAAGGAGATCCAAAAAGCAAATGCAAAATAGTAGGTGACTCAGACCATCAAATCTGGTCCCAGGCCTTATGGAACCTGCTGAGTTATTGCATGATTAGACGATTCATAGAAAATCATCTTCTTGACCTCAAAGCTGTGAAAATGTTTTCATTTCTTAGACTCAAAGAACAGTGAATCTTGGGCTCAGCCCAGAGGTGGGATTCAGCCAGTTCTGAAAGGTTCTGGAGAACCGGTAGTGGAAATTTTGAGAGTGGGAAGGGGATGGGGATTTTGCAGTATCCTTCCCCTGCCACGTCCACAAAGCCACGCCCACAGAACCTCCGATGGGCATGGAACTTTCCAGAAGCTTTTGAACTCCAGTGTTGATGAACCACAGTTAACAAAGCCTATGAGAAGATGTAATAGGAATCGCAAACTGAGAATATCTGGAACAGATATAATGTCTTTTATTATATCTATAATTTGCCTATAAGGTCTTTTCTTTTTTTTAAGTTTGGAAAAAGCTCTAAGGTTTGGTTCACCCCCTAGCTTCAATTACAGAATAACAGAGTTGGAAGAGACCTTGGAGGTCTTCTGCTCCAATTTCCTGCTCAAGCAGGAGAGCCTATGCCAGTGATTATTAACCTTTTTCTCATCGAGTGCCAAAAGCGCTCACCCCAACGCATGCACACGTGAGGCCTCCCCGCTCCCCTGCGCATGCACACACAATCTCCCATGCATGCCCCATTTTGGGCCTAATAGGCCTCCCTGCAGCCTCCTGGGAGCAAAAATGGGCTCGGGGAGAGGATGCTCCCTCGCCCACTGCGAATGCGCAGCAGAGACCTGAAAATCAGCTGGCCAGTGGGAGGCGCAATGGAGCTGAGCTGGGGCGATGGCTTGCAGGAGAGCCTATACCAGTGATGGTTAACCTTTTTGTACTTGTGTGCCGAAAGAGCTTCCCCCGCCCCCCTGAACATGCGTGGCAGAGACCCGAAAATCAGCTGACTGGTGGGAGGCGCACGAACATGCGTGGTGGAGCTGAACTGGGGCAACAGCTTATGTGCCCACAGAGACGGCTCTGTATGCCACCTGTGGCACGCATGCTGTAAGTTCTCCATCACTATACCATTCAGACAAATCACTGTCCAATCTCTTCTTGAAAACCTCCAATGATGGCGCAGCCACAACTTCTGAAGGCCAGTCATTCCACTGGTTAATTGCTCTCACTGTCAGGAGATTTCTCCTTAGTTCTAAATTGATCCATCCACTGTTTCTTCTCCCTTCTGCTTTTTTTGGAAAATAAGAAGAAGAAAAAAGAAAATAAAATTTTAGCAGGGAATTGAATTGGCTGTTCTTTCGCTTTTAGGAGCATTTAAAAATTATTTTAACATTGATTAGCAGATTTTTTTTAAAAAAAAAATCAATGACATGGCCTCTACATCTGCAGGATAATGAAGAGCTTCATCCATTTTATTGGCTGCCTTGGCTACCTTTATTGCAAATGATGACATTGGTCTTGGAAATATTTATCAGATTTGATGTCTTATCTGACAAGAGATTGACAAAAAACATAATCCTATTTATCATTCTGCACCCAGTTACCTCAGGCCAAAGACAATTTGGGAAAACAAGTCTTCTGACTTATTTCTGAAACACAACTTGAAGTAAGGCTCACACATATTTCCAGGAGAGCAGAATGTCTTTTACAAGCCTTGGCTCCAAGGTCACCACAGACGGGGACTGCAACCAAGAAATTAAAAGATGTTTGCTCCTGGGGAGGAAGGCTTTGGCAAATCTAGACAGCATCCTAAAAAGCAGAGACATCTCCCTGCCAACAAAAGTGGGTATAGTCAAGGCTATGGTTTTCCCAGTTGCAATGCATGGCTGTGAAAGTTGGACCATAAGGAAGGCTGAGAACCAAAGAATTGAGGCCTTTGAACTGTTGCAAGGACTGCAAGACAATCAAACCGGTCAGTCCTAGAGGAGATCAACCCTGACTGCTCTTTAGAAGGCCAGAGCCTGAAGAGGAAACTCAAATGCTTTGGCCACCTAATGAGAAGGAAGGATTCACTGGAGAAGAGCCTCATGCTGGGAACGATGGAAGGCAAAAGAAGAAGGGGACAACAGAGAATGTGGTGGCTGGATGGAGTCACCCAAGCAGTTGGCATGAGCTTGAATGGACTCCAGAGGATGGTAGAGGACAGGAAGGCCTAGAGGAACGTTGTCCATGGAGTCATGATGGGTCGGACACGACTTCGCTACTAACAACAACAACTGTACGGTCAACATCCAAAGCCCCCTTCAAGAAGTGGATTCTCCTTTTGGGGGGTTCCCTCCCATCCTGCAAATGCTTAGACATGAACCCAACAACCCAACCACATGAAACTATTGGCTACAAGCTGTTTAGTTTGATACCCTTTCAGACCAGCAAACTTGTCTGGATTGTGTCTCTGTCTACACATCCAACACTTTCTTCCTTTTCTTCCAGCCTGAGTCACATCTCAAGCCCCTTTTCCAGAAGGCAGGGCAGGTGCAATGGCCCCCAGATATGATCATTTATCCCAGAGAGACTTACTAGTAAATTAGGCACCAGACAAAGACCTTATTAAACACATGCAGAGAAAGAGAGAGAGAGAGAGAGAGAGAGAGAGAGAGAGAGAGGGAGGGAGGGAGGGAGGGAGGGAGGGAGGGAGAGAGAGAGAGAGAGAGAGAGAGAGAGAGAGAGAGAGAGAGAATGAGAGAGAGAGAATGAGAGATTGGCCTTTTAATTTTAATGTTCTTATAGTTATTTGTTCTGTCTTTTACCATTTATTTATGGAGCACAGTAGTCTCTGATGGTTTAGAAAATGTTGAGTTCATATTCTAGAGCCGTGATAGCAAACCTATGGCACGCATGCCAGAGGTGGCACACAGTCAGATTTCCTTGGTGTTTCTTTCGTGAGCTTCTGTTTCCCTGCAAGAGAAGCTCACGGAAGAAAAAGATCTTACCTCTTGCCGCGCTGCTGGTGTTGTGATGGCCCTCCTCCCAGTGGCCAGCTGGTCTTTGTGTCTCTGCTGCGCATGTGCACATGTCTGCATTAATGTCCATGCATATGTGCATTTGTGCATGTTTGCTCATGCATGTGCGCACCTTTACGTTTGGGCATGTTTGTGCGCACAGTTTGGGGACTCCATGTCTAAAATGTTCACAATCGCTGTTCTAGAATGTTTTGTTTGAATGCTATATGTTTGGAGCCACACATTCAGCTCCTTTATGAAAACAAAGATCCAGTCTTCATCAAAATTGATCAAGATTTTAAAAGACACATGTCTAAATAAAGAAATCAATGAAGCTTTCGTTTCATTTCCCACTAAAGGACACCTGAAGCTACATTTTTTTTTAAAAAAAATACTTTACTAGTGTAATCTAACTTAAAATGTCTAAACTTTTAACATCTTGCTTGGTCTCTATCTACCCTGATGTCCTTTTTGGCATCAAACAAGGAAAAATCTTCTCCCTTGACTTTAGGCCAAAATATTTGATTTTCTTTATCTGCTCTTTGGGACAAGTGGCTTGGGGGTTTTGTGTTTTTGTACTGCTTCATTTTTTTTTTTTTTTTTCATTTTAGCTGTGAATATTTTATGTCAGACAGCAGAGGGCAGCATCTAGCTGACAAGAAAGAAAGAAAGAAAGAAAGAAAGAAAGAAAGAAAGAAAGGAAGGAAGGAAGGAAGGAAGGAAGGAAGGAGATGGAGAGATGGAAGGAAGGAAGGAAGGAAGGAAGGAAGGAAGGAAGGAAGGAAGGACAGAGACAGAAAAAGAAAGAAAGAAGATGAAGAGATGAATGAGAGAGAGAGGAGGAAGGAAGGAAAGAGAGAGAGAGGGAGAGAAAGTATGAATGAAAGAAAGAGAGGAAGGAGAGGAAGGAGAAGGAGAGATTGAAGGAAGGAAGGAAGGAAGGAAGGAAGAAAGGAAGGAAGGACAGACATAGAAAGAAAGAAAAAAGATGAAGAGATGAATGAGAGAGAGAGGAGGAAGGAAGGAAAGAGAGAAAGAAAGAAAGAAAAGAGGAAGGAAAGAAAGAGAGAGAAGAGGAAGGAAGGAAAGAGAGAGAGAAAGAAAGGAGAGGAAGGAGAGGAGAGAAAGGAGGGAGAGGAGGAATGAAGGAAGGAAGGAAAGAAAGAAAGACAGAAAAAGAAAGAAAGAAAGAAAGAAAGAAAGAAAGAAAGAAAGAAAGAAAGAAAGAAAGAAAGAAAGAAAGAAAGAACACTCCTAGATAAGAGTACGTCCAACTGGTACTTTGATGGGAAATCAGCCTAAAACCCCATGATGATAGACTGGATGAAGAAGCCAACAAAATTCCATTCTATTGCCAAGAAAGCCTCATAGATGCATTTATCTAATTCCTAGAAGATGACAAAAGAGAATTTTCACCTGGATTTGTTTTTTACTTATGGAAGGAAGCCCAAGCACCTGGGCGTACACAGGGTGTACAACAGGGGAAGGTATCTATGAAATGTTTTTATTTATTTTTTGTTTATTATTAAAATGTTATGCATCTCATCTTTTTTATACGGTGACTCTGAGTGAAATACTCTGTTTGTTACTACCGTGTTTTCCCAAAAATAAGACTGGGTCTTATTTTCTTTTGACCCCTGAAATAAGCACTTGGCCTTATTTTGGGGGAGGTCTTATTATTTTTGAGGTGCAGGAAGTAGCGAACGTGGTCACCTCATGGCTGCTGCTATGCTGCAATATTTAGGAGGAGAGCTGATTTTCGGGGGAGGGCTTATTTTAGCTCATGCGCTCAAAAGCCCGATTGGGCTTATTATCTGGGGAGGTCTTATTTTCAGGGAAACAGGTTACAGATCAACCAACAAGCCTCAACTGCAAACATTGTGGTTTGTTAAAATGACTATGCTATACTACATGCTTTCTGTTTCCAGTTGGTTTTTTGCTTCCATATGCATGTGTGTATGCGTGTGTTTGTGGGAGGATAGGATAGGGTAGCGTAGCATAGCATAGCATAGAAAAGAATAGCATAGCGTAGAGTAGCAAAGCATAGCATAGCATAGCATAGCATAGCATAACAAGTCTAGACTAGGGTAGAACCAGAGCCGAATCCATGATGACACAGTGGTTAGAATGCAGCATTGCAAGCAAACTCTGCCCACAGCCAGGAAGTTCGATCCTGACCAACTCAAGATCGACGCAGCCTTCCATCCTTCTGAAGTCAGTCAAATGGGGAGTCAGATTGTTGGGGGCAATATGCTAACATTGTAAGCCACCCAGAGAATGCTATAAAGCACTATGGAGCAGTATATAAGTCTATTGCTATTTCTACTTCCTTTTATTCCAGCTAGGGAGGAACATGGAGAGATGATGAATGGGAAACGGGGGGTAAGGATCTCCAGATTGCGTTTAGACCTACTTTCATGCAGAGGAATTAGTTCGAAGAGAAACATTAGAAACATAGTAAATTAAAAACAGGAACAGACCCTCGACGTCCATCGAGTCTCCCTTTTTTGAGTTTATTTGCTTTTTGTTTTCTTTTTAATTAATCCTTTTAATTTTGTTTTATTTTTTTTATTTTGAATTGTTTTGTTATATCCCAGGCCTATTTAAACTCAGTTACTGATGATTCCTGATGACTAACTTGAGGATGCTCTGTGCTCGGTCACCCCTGTTGTTAAATTTTATTTTCTCTGTGTCTCTCTGCCTTGTGATAGTTGGCCGTCCAGTCTGCACAATAAAATACAAGCTGACCTCATCCATTGCTCACTTTCCCATGTTTTCAGCTATGGTGATTCAGAATGTTGTTAATCTGAGCCTCTCAAAGCTGCAATTTGGCCAGTTTTTTTTCTGAGCTGCCAGATAAACCCACCCATTCCACAGTTGGAACCCTGGTGGTTTAATTTCCATTTTTATGCCTCTGTGTTTCTTGCTTACATGCACACACCTGTGACAGCCCTACTGTTCTGACCCAGCCTTATCAGAAACAAGAAATAGACTCATTGTCCTGAAAAACCCCTCTTTATTTGTTTCCTGTGAATTAATGGCATTCACACACCTAAACGTCCAGGCAATAGTCCTTCAAGGAATTGACTGCAGTAACAGACCTTATCAGTTCCTTGAGATAATTGCTGGGAGCTTCCAGCTGCAAAGCTATAAAGTAAGTTCTGGTGAGCAGTCTCTGTGGCACGAAACACGATGAACAAAATCTTCAGAAATCCGAACTGTTGTCTCCTACGACCACCATTCCCCTTTCCTTCTATTTATTCCCTAGCCAGGGAGGAGCCATTCAGCATCTACATGTGCCTTGCTTCCTGAGTCAACTCCTTGTCCTCAGTTGTTCTCTTCTCGTAACAGCTCTGCACATACATGCATCTGGAACAGGACCCAGCTGTTCTTCCTTCCTACTCATCGCGGCTTCCAAAGGCAGCTGCCTCTCCAATGGCTGGGAAATGTCGGACGGCCCTGGCTCTATCTTTGCGTTCGATGTAGAGCATTCATCAGAGCCTTCCCCAGGCTCCAGCATTGGCCCAAGTTCCCCCCCAATCTCCTCATCTTCTAAGTCTGCCACCAGCTCCACTGGCAGCTGGCGGGCCACAACACCTACATGCTTCATGGTGTCCTGTACATGACACATAATGCCTTTAAGTAGTTGGTAATTTTTTTTTTGCAAGGAGCTTTTAAGTCTGACTCACAGCTGAAACAAAGGCTGACAACAGGGCATTACCATAACAGGACCTCTGAATAGTTTCCTGTGTTCTGCAAAATTAGCCCAGACTTGAACTGGTTGGGTTGGGCTAGATCCATTCTGGAAAGGGAGCCCCTTTGTATCACCTTGTTTTCTGGGTTACCAACGAACCTGGTCTTGTCAAGCACTCTATGCAGTCATCCATCAATGAACAGCCATTCAACATATTCATCTGATCTTCTGCAGAATCAAATCTGCAGAGTGTTAAACACACAGTATAAAAGTAGCCCAAATCTGTAGGTTCCAGCTGTGTCCTTAGTTTCAAATTTCATTGGGTTTGTCCACACCCCACCCAAGCCTCCTCTCCTCTCCTCTCCTTTCCCTTTGACTCTTCTCTCCTTTCCCTTCCCTTCACCTCCCCTCTCTGTCCTCTCCTCTCTTTTCCCTTCAACTCTCCCTTTCCCTTCACCTCCCTCTCTTCTCTCCTCTCCCCTCCCCTCCCTTTCCATCCCTTCCCATTGTTTTACAATGGAAGAATAGGGGAGCCTATATTGGATTTACCTCTAAGATTTAGAGCTCCATTGATACAAACTTCCCAAGAAGGCCATAAAAAAATGGAAGACAGCAATTGTCTAAGGTCCCCATGTAAATCAGCAAACTGTCATTCAAAAGAACATTATTATTAGCAGCGATGTTAATGCTCTCTTTTAACACTAAGCTTTCAAAGAAAACAGGTGACTGGAGGCAGCTATCTCAGGCTGGTCCCAGTCTGCTCAAATTTTTTATCTCCTTTCTGCACCGAAGCCGGCTGCCCCATTATGACTGGATCTCGATTATCTCTTCTGTGCAGGCCTGGCTAGGAACACAGCCTGTCCCCCTCTTCCCCATGTGCCGTTTTACATTATTTGTTCTTGCTCCGTATACGACACTCATAACAATCCAGGGCTTAACAAAGGAAGGATTAGGAAACAGAAGCCTTTAACGTGAAGAAGGTGTGTGGGGGGGTGTCAAATTGTGATGTGTACAGATGTTCATAAATCATAAAACATTTAAAGAAGATGAATAGACAAAGGGGGGAGGCTCCTTCGATTGCTAAACCTTCAAGGCATCCAGTGAAATTTATTGAAATGAAGCACTGAGAAGTACGTCTTCAAAGTGGCAACTTTAGAAGAACAGGAAAGACTTCTTTGAAGTGGCAACTTTGGCTTAGAGCATTTGCCAAAAGCGGAAAGTTCTTCTCTTGAGAGTCTTCTGGAAAAACAAAATGATGGAGTTCTTCACTCAAGGAGTCCACTTTGTGTGAAGCCAGACTAACCCATTTTCTAGCTGACACTGACATTTTTCCTAACCACCTTTTGTTGTGGCCTCCAACAGTGGCCAGTGGAGCTGTTGACAGAGTCAAGACAGTGAAGAGGTTGGGGAGGAACATGGGCCATTCATCATATGTTTTAGACTCCAGTCCCCTAAACATCTTTGTTGCTTTTCTCTGCACTCTTTCTTTCTGCATCTTTTTTATAGTGTGGTGACCAAAACTGGATTCAGTATTCCAAATGTGGTCTTAATAAGGCTTTATAGAGTAGCATCATTACTTCCCTTGATTGTAGCCCTCTGTTAATGCAATTTAGGATTGCATTGGCTTTTTTGTCTGCCACTGCACACTGCTGGCTCATATTTAGCTGGTTGTCCACTAAGACTCCAAGATCCCTCTCACAATCAATGCTATTAAGCCTGGTTTCATCCAGTCTATATGTGTACTTTTGGGTTTTCTTGCCTAAATGTAAGACTTCACTTTTCTCTACATTGAATTCAGTGATGGGATTCAAATAATTTAACAACCGGTTCTCTGCCCTAATGACCAGCTGGGTAGGCGGGGCTCGGTGGTCATGTGACTGTTTGGGTGTGGCCAACTCAATGTCACTCAGGTCGATGGGCACTTCACCGTAGCTGTTACAATGTAATTAGGGTTAACCAGAGAGGCAGTTTCTGTAAGGAGGATAATAAAGATTAGGCTAGAAACAGCACCAGAATGTTTCCTTCCTGCCTTCCTTCCTTACAGGATTAGCCCTGTAAAGTAGAAAAAAAACAAAAGGAGATTTCTTCCAACAACCGGTTCTTCCGAATAGGTGCGAACTGGCTGAATCCCACCACTGATTGAATTTCATTTTGTTAGATAGGGCCCAGTGTTCAAGTCTGAAATAGCACTTAGCAATAGCATTTAGATTTATATCCTGCTTCACAGTGCTTTATAGAGCTCTCTAAGCAGTTTGTAGAGTCAACCTATTGGCCCCAACAATCTGGGTCCTCATTTTACCGATCTTGGAAGGATGGAAGGCTGAGTGAACCTTGAACTTCGTGAGATTCGAACTGCCAAATTGCAGGGAGCCGGTAGGCAGCAGAATTAGCCTGCAATACTGCATTCTAACCACTGCGCCACCACTCCCCCTTTCTAAAATTTCAGGAAACATTCTTTATTGGCTTTAAAAATCATTCCAGTCCCAGGAACTGTCAGGGAGTGGATAAGTTGGATTCCTACAGTTAGATATTTCCTGGCACCAGAATTCTACATCTAACTTTAAAAGGGGGGGAAAAAACAAACCACTATTGGAACGGATGGTCTTGCACACACCTTGTTTCCACAGATGCTGCTTCAATTTGTCGTTGCCAATTTTTTCCATTTCTAATTGTAAGCTGCTCTAAACACACTGCAAAGACATTGATCATTTATAAATATATACCCGTTACTCTAAATATACCCCTATAATGTGTATCCCCATTTGCAGTGCTATTTATTGCTTCTTTCCCCTCCTCCCCATGTCCTGCAAAATTCATAATATACAATACAATACAATATAATAGCAGAGTTGGAAGGGATCTTGGAGGTCTTCTAGTCCAACCCCCTGCCTAGGCAGGAAACCCTATACCGTTTCAGACAAATGACTATCCAACAGCTTCTTAAAGACTTCCAGTTTTGGGGCATTCACAACTTCTGGAGGCAACTTCTGTTCCACTGATTAATTGTTCTAACTGTCAGGAAATTTCTCCTCGGTTCTAAGTTGCTTCTCTCCTTGATTAGTTTCCACCCATTGCTTCTTGTTCTGCGCTCAGATGCTTTGGAGAATAGTTTGGGTCACTACCATAGTCCTATGGATCTCTTTGACACCCCTCTCGCAGCCAGTAGCTCCACCCTCCAGCCTCAGGAAAGTTCAAATGAAAATCAAAACTTTCAAATGAAAGTTCAAATGAAAATCAAAACTTTCAAATGAAAGTTCAAATGAAAAAAATATATGCTAAGTTTAAGATGATATTTAGGAAGGACAGTAGAAGATTTCATTGCCTCCCAATCCATGAAGCGCAGTTTAAAAAGGAAAAGGAAATTAAAGAATATTTCTCGGGTTATTCCCTTCCAGTGCACAGTTCAAACTTGATATTCAAGAAAGAGCAGTAACATGTAGCAACCCGTAAGACGATTATTTAGCACTTTCCTGCTTTCATTAAGAAGGAAGCATGTAAACTGTCAAAGCTGGCTGCCTTTATTAATTCCCTCCCCCCCCCTCTTGTGCCTGTAGCATTTCCAGTTTATGGCAGCCAATTAAAAGTGATGAAAAGAATCAGGAATTGCCTGTTTGCTTTTCACTTTTACTGGATGTATAGTTTCTGGGCTTTAAACAATTCACAGTAGTGGGAGGAATACAATTATATCAACTGTGATTCACATAGCTGTCGTTCTCTGCATAAAAGCCATTATTTAAAAATACACCACAAAAGTAATTGCTATTTTGGATGTGGCCTCTAAGTTAAGTAGTCACTTTTAAGTTCAGCTCTACTTTTGGTGAATTCATAAATACATCTATACAGTTTTCTTGGGAGTGATGTGCCGTTGCTTCTACCTTTTCTGCTTTCTGTCCAATCAGACAGAGGTCATTATTGACATTGTCAAAGATGGGTCATCCTTTGTTCGTTCACCTTGCCCAAATCTGATGGATGCCTTGCTGAGAACTAAGAACAGTATGAGATGAATAGCATGTCCTTTGTGTACTCAGTTTCAGCACAAGACGTAGATTTAGTATAATTTCCACTCTTAATTTGAAACAAGATCACCTTGTAGAACATAGATTCCCCAGGTATAAACTGGTTTTGGCATTGTGATCAGTTGAAAGTCTGTTATTAGTGCTGAAAGAAAAATGCTCTATTGTTGTCCTTCAATATTGATCCACATGGAATGACTTACAGCCTGAGATTTGAGGAGCCAATAGAAGGATTATGGCTCTTATTCTTAGTCTCTTGATTTCCAGTTTGGTGGCACAATAGTGGAGAATTTATATATAGCAGATCAATGTTAATTTATTTGCTTTCTAAAAGTTTTCGAGAATTAGAATAACGAGTTGGAAAAATATAGAATATAGAATAACAGAGTTGCAAGGGACCTTAGAGGTCTTCTAGTCTAAGCCCCTGCTTAGGCAGGAATCCCTACCCCACTTCAGACAAATGGTTATCCAACATCTTCTTAAAAACTTCCTGTGTTGGAGCAGTCACAACTTCTGGAGGCAAGTTGTTCCACTGATTAATTGTTCTAACTGTCAGAAAATTTATCCTTAGTTCTAAGTTGCTTCTCTCCTTGATTAGTTTCCACCTATTGCTTCTTGTCCTGCCTTCAGGTGCTTTGGAGAATAGCTTGACTCTCTCTTCTTTGTGGCAGCCTCTGAAATATTGGAACACTGCTATCATGTCTCCCCTAGTCCTTTTTTTCATTAAACTAGACATATCCTATTCCAGCAACCGTTCTTTATATGTTTTATCCTCCAGTCCCCTAACCATCTTTGTTGCTCTTCTCTGCACTATTTCTAGAGTCTCAACATCTCTTTTTTACACCATGGTGATCAAAACTGGATGCAGGATTCCAAGTGTTGCCAAAGATGTTCATCCCAAATACAATTTTTAAAAAATCTCTGTCTCTCTCTCTCTGTCAAGCCATTCCATTGATTAATTGTACTCACTGACAGGAAATTTCTCCTTAATTCTGGGATGGATTTCTCTTTAGAGTGAGCTTTCTCCTTGTCCTGCCTTCGGATGTTTTGTAAAATAAGTTGATCTTCTGTATAGCAGCCCCTCAAATATTGGAAGACTGATATCACGTCACCCCTATTCAAAAATACCCCTTATTGTTTGAGTTAGTGCTAAGGTTAGATTGCTTCAGGTTATGCCTAAAATTATATTAGGTCAATAAATTTTGCAGTGCCTCTTTGATTTTAGAATTGTAGAGTCATTTATTTATATCTCTTAGCTTTATAGATTTTAACCCAATTGCTGTTTTATAGTATGCATCTTATAGTATATAACATACACATTTATAGCTAAGAGCTAAATTTATTTGCTATTGCAATTTCATAAATTAATTTACTATGCTACTTTTTAATATAGATGAACATAGATTAATTTACTATATTACTTACTTAATTTACTAAAACAATTAATTTACCTTATGGTAAATACCATGCAAGTATAAAATAACCTACAAGGTTAATTTTGTGTTCTTTTTTGTACATTTTATCCCAACTTTTTAAAAAATCTGCTCTGAACTGTGAGTCGGGAGGTCAAAGTTGGAACTGTCTGGTTGGTGAAGTAGGGTGATCAAAGAAAACCCTAAAAGATTGCTCTTTGACTCAATTCCAGGGGTTGACATTAGACCTTAACTTCTCAATGGCCTTCAAGGATAAATCTTTATTTGGTCCCAAATCCTTAATGGCAATAAAAAAAATAGCATTCAGACTTATATATTGCTTCACATCCCAAAGGTGTTTTTTTTCTAGAGGCAGCTGGACTTCCTTGTTTTTCTTTGAAGATATTTTGCTTCTCATCTAAGAAGCTTCTTCAGCCCTTACTGGATGGTGGAGAATGGAAGGATTTATACTCCTTGCAGACAGTTGTTCATTTGCATCCTTTTAGTGAGTCATTGAGGCCACTTGGAGATTTGTTTGTATTCTTGGGGTCACCTGAGTAGTGGAAACGGGTGTGGAACCTTCTTGGAACTGCTGAAAGGACTGTGAAAGGAAAAAAAACACTTTTGGGATAACCCTGACCTGGATGACTGAGAACTTCCATAGACTTACTGCTTCTTAGAGCTGCGGTGTCATAGTGGTTAGAATGCAGTACTGCAGGCTACTTCTGCTGACTGCTGGCTGCCAGCAGTTTGGCAGTTCGATCCTGACCGGCTCAAGGTTGACTCAGCCTTCCATCCTTCCGCGGCCGATAAAATGTGGACCAGATTGTTGGGCGCAATATGCTGATTCTGTAAACCTCTTGGAGAGGGCTGTAAAAGCACTGTGAAGCAGTATATAAGTCTAAGTGACAAGTGCTATTGCTAGAGCTTTATATCACGCTTACAATACAATACAATAGCAGAGTTGGAAAGGACCTTGGAGGTCTTCTAGTCCAACCCCCTGCCTAGGCAGGAAACCCTACACCATTTCAGAAAACTGGCTATCCAACATCTTCTTAAAGACTTCCAGTGTTGGGGCATTCATAACTTCTCGAGGCAAGTTGTTCCACTGATTAATTGTTCTAACTGTCAGGAAATTTCTCCTTGATTCTAAGTTGCTTCTCCCCTTGATTAGTGTCCACCCATTGCTTCTTGTTCTACCCTCAGGTGCCTTGGAAAATAGCTTGACTCCCTCCTCTTTGTGGCAACCCCTGAGATATTGGAACACTGCTATCATGTCTCCCCTGGTCCTTCTTTTCATTAAACTAGACATACCCAATTCCAGCAACTGTTCTTCATATGTTTTAGTTTCCAGTCCCCTAATCATCTTTGTTGCTCTTCTCTGCACTCTTTCTAGCCTCCACATCTTTTTTACATCGTGGCGACCAAAACTGGATGCAGTATTCCAAGTGTGGCCTTTTAGATGTTGTCCCCAACAGTCTGACTCCTCATTTTACCAACTGCAGATGGATGAAAGGCTGAGTCAACCTTGAGCCCCATCAGGATTGAACTCCAGGCTGTGGGCAGAGTTTGCCTACAATAGTGTAGTTTAATCACTGCGCCACCAGGGCTCCAGCCTCTTCCAATGTCACCCAACCTGTGTGCCAAGGTTAGCACAGAAAGCTGCACCGATTCTCTTACCTTGGGATCCACTTCACAGTGCTCTAGCCACCAATAGAACTCCCTCCCAGGGGGATTACAGTAGATCCTGCCCCACCTTTAACAATCAATTACAGCTTTTGCAACACCCATCCACCCAACCCTGGGCTAGACAGCCTCTTAAATTATTTTATTCCCATTGTTTAATTGTCTTGTTTTATGGGAATTTATTCTGTTCTTAAAAGCTTTTATTTAATTGTTTTGTGCACTCTTTTAGACTGCACACGGGTGTGTATTCCCGTAGGCTCCTTCCTTTAGAAGGAAGAGCAGTATAAAATAAAATGAAATAAAATAGCAGCAAAGGACTATAAACTGGGTAGGTATGGGAACATAGGATGAACAAGGCTGGAAAAACTCAGGGGCGATGCTATCGTGCTGAGAACAATTTTGACTAAGTGAGCTCTGCTCTTACACCCAACTTTGAACAGATTGTTCCGATGGCATTTAATTGTTTTCTTTGCTTGTGCAATGTTTTATTGAAAGTACTATTCAGGATGAACAAGAAAAGGATGTAAAGGAGCTGAGATTTGCCTGTTATCAAGGTATGACTAAGATGGGAAGATTGATAGAAATTGCCAAGCTATTGTTCTTGAAATAGAAAATCTTGCCAGCAACCCTCTCCCCACACCTATCGCCTTAAAAATATTATAAGACACGTTTTACTAAAATCTTCAGAATAGTTAAGATAAAGGTTCCCCTCTCAGATATCTACTAGTCATTCCTGACTCTAGGGGGCAGTGCTCATCTCTGTTTCAAAACCGAAAAGCCAGCGCTGTCGAAAGACATCTCCGTGGTCATGTGGCCAGCATGACTAAACGCCAAAGGTGCACGGAACACTGTTCCCTTCCCACCAAAGGTGGTTTCTATTTTTCTACTTGCATTTTTAACGTGCTTTCGAACTGCTAGGTTGACAGAAGCTAGGACAAGTAATGGGAGCTCACTCCATTACTCGGTGCTAGGGATTTGAACCACCGAACTGCTGACCTTTCTGATCGACGAGCTCAGTGTCTTAGCCACTGAGCCACCATGCCCCAAATAGTTATTGGCTCTAGAAAGGATGGAAATAGCTGAAAGTCAATGGCATTCAGATGGCAACATCCACACTCACCATGCAATATCTTTGATTTGTATAAGCCAGTATAGGCAATGATTCAAGGCTAATTCCACACTTGATTCTTTCTCCCCGTTTAGCTGGTCATTTCCCAACAAAAGCATTCTTTATTCATAATTCATTTATTTGTGACCTAGGTTGGCCATATATCCACTAATTCCAGTAATTGTGGTGTAATGCTTATTGTAAGCCAATAAGAGTTAAGACATAGGGAAGTGCTTGCTTGATTTCACCTAAAGCCCAACTTCATTCAACATTCAGCATTTGTTTTTGCACAGGGCTAAAAGCCACTTTTAAAATTTCAGATTTGTCCATTCAAACACTATTGAATACAGGCTCCATCAATAGGCAGGCTGGATCACGTAAAGTAGAAGTACCACTTTACAAAACCTTAATATGGCCAGACTTGCATTTGGGTTACCACAGTATAAAAAAAGATGTTGAGACTCTGGAAAGAGTGCAGAGAAGAGTAACAAGGATGATGAACCTGGGGCTGGAGGCTAAAACATATGAATAATGGTTGCAGGAACTGGGCATGGGTAGTCTAGAGCCGAGGTGGCGCAGTCGTTAAATGCAGCACTGCAGGCTACTTCAGCTGACTGCAGTTCTGCAGTTTGGCTGTTCAAATCTCACCGGCTCAGGGTTGACTCAGCCTTCCATCCTTCCGAGGTGGGTAAAATGAGGACCCGGATTGTTGTTGGGGGCGATATGCTGATTCTATAAACCGCTTAGAGAGGGCTGAAAGCCCTATGAAGCGATATATAAGTCTAACTGCTAATGCTATTGCTATTGCTAAGAGAAGTACCAAGGGAGTCTGATAGCAATGTTCCACTATTTGAGGGGCTGCCACAAAGAAGAAGGGATCAACCTATTTTCCAAACTGCCAGAAAGCAGGACAAGAAGCAATGGATGAAAACTGATCAAGGACAGAAGCAACTTAGAACTAAGGAGAAATTTCATGAGAGGGAGAACAATGAACCAGTGGAACAGCTTGCCTCCAGAAGTTGTGAATGCTCCAACACTGGAAGCTTTTAAGATGATATTGGACAACCATTTTGTCTGAAATGGTATAGAGCCGAGGTGGCGCAGTGGTTAGGGTGCAGTACTGCAGGCCACTTCAGCTGACTGCTATCTGCAGTTCAGCGGTTCAAATCTCACCGGCTCAAGGTTGACTCAGCCTTCCATCCTTCCGAGGTGGGTGAAATGAGGACCCAGACTGTGGGGGCGATATGCTGACTCTGTAAACCGCTTAGAGAGGGCTGAAAGTCCTATGAAGCGGTATATAAGTCTAACTGCTATTGCTATTGCTATAGACTCTCATCTTCGTGCAGGGGGTTGGACTAGATGACCTCCAAGGTCTCTTTTAACTGTGTTATTCTACATGTATTGCTCCATAGGATTGCACTTTTAGGAGGAATGCCATTCAATAATAAATGATGAGGAATGATCACAGTCAGAAAAAACTTGATCTACTTCAACTCTCTTAGAGGATTAGCCTTTTCCACCAATGCCCATTAAGACCTCCATTAAATATCTCCCTTTAAATTAAGACTTCTCTGTAGCAGCACAATATTGTTAATAGTTTTCTCCATATGAGATTTTCCATACCAAACGTATTTTACTTTCTGTACCTATTTAAGATCCATTTAGCACAGAAGCAAGGGGAAACCACACGCTTAAAACTTCTTAAATGGTTTTATTGGAAAAGAAGGACACATTCTTGAAATGGAGCATTAATGAGAATTCTGGGTAGAAAGTCCTATGACTGTAAATCAATGTGAGAGCCGGCAATTTGAAGGAAGGATTAAATGTCCATTAACTGGTGACATCACCAAGAGTACAGCTGATGCAGCTAAAAAATGTAGCCCAGATAAAGAATTGATGAATGCGATTGGGCCTCTTGGGGAGCTGAGCAGAACATTTGAAAGTGGCCCTCACGATTAAAAAGAAATGCGGTGGCAGTAAATTATGCATATGAATGAATGCTGTGAAATCATGTTAGCTGGAGAAATCTGTCTGATTTCTAACCTCCAGCAGCAGAGGTGGTATTCAGCAGGTTCTGACAGGTTCTGGAGAACCGGTAGCGGAAATTTTGAGTAGTTCGGAGAACTGGCAAATACCTCCTCTGTCTGGCTCCGCCCCCATCTCTTCTCTGCCTCCCAAGTCCCAGTTGATCGGGAGGGGATGGGGATTTTGCAGTGTCCTTCCCCTGGAGTGGGGAGGGAATGGAGATTTTACAGTGTCCTTCCCCTGCCATGCCCACCAAGCCATGCCACTCCCACCAAGCTCCTCTACCACAGAACTGGTAGTAAAAGATTTTGAACCCCAGCACTGCCCAGCAGCCCCAGTTTTTGCTCGTGCAATCAAAATAACGTTTTCTTTTTCCACATTTTTAAAATTAATGTCCTGCAGTCCTGCATCAAAAAGGCATCAGTCAAGGCTGTGAGATTCAACTGCTTGGTTATTATTTTTTTGCCAGCTGTTAGAAGAGTTGTCCCCAGTCCCTGTATGGATGTAGGAGAGGACCAGGCTGAGACTGAGAGAGAGGTCAAAGGTGTCATCAGTCTTGAGTCCCTTTGAGCCTGCAGAGTGGTAAGTGCAGCCCACTTTGAATTCCCGTGACGGCTTATCTTCTGCCAATTTGCTTGGACCCATTAGTAGCTCAGATTCTTGTAGAGAGCTCAAGCTTGCAATTAAATCTTTATATCCATTGGAACTATCTGGATCTCCTGATTACCCAAGGGCTTAATTGTGAGTAGTGACATAGAAAAATAGAAAACTGATGGTTAAAAAAAAACAATCCATCAAGTTTGTCCTCTGAGTTTGTTTCCTTGTATACTTTCTTTCTTATATTCGGTTCTGTTCTGTCCTGTTCTGTTCTGTTCTACTCTACTCTATCTATTCAATTCTATTCTATTCTACTCTACTCTATTCCTATTCGAGCCTGCTCTATTCCTATTCCTATTCCTATTCCTATTCGTATTCCCACTCCCACTCCCACTTCCATTCCCTACTCTATTCTATTCTATTATAATTTCATTTCATTTATTTTACTTTACTTTACTTTTTATTTATTTTATTTATTATTTTATTTATTATTTTATTTATTTTATTTATTTTATTTATTTTATTTATTTTATTTATTTTATTTATTTTATTTATTTTATTTATTTTATTTATTTTATTACACACACACACACACACACACACACATATATAATGTTGTATTCGGGTCTTTTCCTGTGTAAGATTGAACATTGGCAATGTTTCAGCGAGGTCTCACTCACCATCTTCAGGCTGGGTTTTATAATTTCATAAATCTTTTTTCTCCATTCTATACATAACAACCTTTATATACTTTTGACAGGGTAAAAATATGAAATAGACTGTAGCGAATAAATAATAGGAAATGGATATAAAACGAGATTGTATCCCTCTGTTAATGCAATTTAGGATTGCATTGGCCTTTTTGGCTGCAGCTGCAAACTGCCGTCTCATCTTTAGCTGGTTGTCCACTAAGACTCCAAGATTCACTGCCAGTCATTTACAAATCAACCATTCCAAAACAGCCGCTTATCTGGAGTGGTCTAAGGTCTCATGCTTGAGCAGGGGGTTGGACTAGGTCCCTTCCAACTCTATTATTCTGTTATGTGTTAACCACACTACAGAGGGATAATTGGCTACCCTGTTGTTAACTCTTGATTATTTTCAAAAGGAAACCCTCAGAGATCTCAAAAGATATATAAGCAAAAAAATCACCAGCTATTTGAAGAAAAACAAGTATCAACTGAGTGATTATCATGTGAATGCCAATGATTGAATCATGGCCAAATAAACCAATAACATAGAAATTATCATTGAGTTGATATTACAACTGGCCACAAAAATTAGGATTACCTTTCTGGAGAAAGACAAGAATAAATGCCCCCAAAATGGACATTTATCCTGGGGGTGGGGTGGGGGGAAAGGATAATGATGAATTGCTGAAGCCTTAGAGCTGAAGAGTTTGTGATAACTTTTTTTAATAGCGGAAATTTTGGGTGTACATGTGATGTCTATAAATATCTAGTGACAGGAAAGGATCATTGTTAAAATATTGATGCTTGGAGTTGAATGCAAGGTGGTTAATGAAGTGCATTGGGGAAAAAGAGCGCACAAAATTGAAGAGCCTCAAGTCAGAAATAAAGATGGATGGATGGTTGGATGGATGGATGGATGGATGGATGGATGGTAGGTAGGTAGGTAGGTAGGTAGAGAGAGAGATAGATAGATAGACAGACAGACAGACAGACAGACACATGATAAATATATATACATACATTAGATACATAGATAAATAAATAAGATAGATAAGATAGATATGATGATAGATAGATAGACAGACAGACAGACAGATGGACGGAAGGATGGATAAATAAATACCTGTAGATAGATAGATAGATGATAGATAGATAGATAGATAGATAGATAGATAGATAGATAGATAGACAGACAGACAGACAGACAGACAGCTGATAGACAGACGGACGGACGGATGGATGGATTGCTAAATAAATACCTGTAGATAGATAGATAGATGATAGATAGATAGATAGATAGATAGATAGATAGATAGATGATAGATAGATAGATGATAGATAGATAGGTAGATAGATAGATAGGTAGATAGATAGATAGATAGATAGATAGATAGATAGATAGATAGATAGACAGACAGACAGACAGACAGACAGACAGCTGATAGACAGACGGACGGATGGATGGATTGCTAAATAAATACCTGTAGATAGATAGATAGATGATAGATAGATGATAGATAGATAGATAGATAGATAGATAGATAGATAGATAGATAGATGATAGATAGATGATAGATAGATAGATGATAGATAGATAGGTAGATAGATAGGTAGGTAGATAGATAGATAGATAGATAGATAGATAGATAGATAGATAGATAGATAGACAGACAGACAGACAGACAGACAGATAGATGATAGACAGACGGACGGATGGATGGATTGCTAAATAAATACCTTTAGATAGATAGATAGACAGAAAGATACATGATAAAGATATATACATACCTTAGATACATAGATAAATAAATTAGATAAGATGATAGATAGATAGATAGATAGATAGATAGATAGATAGATAGATAGATAGATAGATAGATAGATAGATAGATGATAGACAGACAGACAGATGGATGGATAGATAAATACCTGTAGATAGATAGACAGACAGACAGATGATAGATAGGCAGATGGATAGATAGATAACTGTAGATAGACAGACAGACAGACAGACACAGACAGACAGGCAGACGATAGACAGGCAGGCAGACATAGATGTAGATATAGATGATATAGACACACATAGACCCATACATGGATAAATCTTAGATGCTGGTATCAAAAGCAAATGCCAGACAATAAATACAGTCCTCAACTAAATGAACTTGAGGACTACCTGTGTGCGATCAATAAAATTAAGAACGTGCAAGGTGATAAATTGGGTAGCTAGTGACATGTTTCTTTCTGCAGAGCACTCGAGCGTGCATGTTCATGAACGTTAGAGAAAGGAGGAAGATGCCATAAATTTGAATCCAAAGTGAAATGCAGTCGAAAGAGAGACTGGTAGAAATTGGGAAAATGTGGTTGAAGGAGCTTTTTCGTGTTCTTGCTAAGAAGATGACTTGGTTACGGTGCGACTCAATGAGCTATTTGCATAAATGCCACAGTTCCGAAAGAGTACATTTTCAGGCTTCCATTACAAACCCTATGCGTTATCTTAAGGGAAAAACAAAATCTCGCCATTCACAATATGGCTGTGTATCTGCAATTCTTAACACCCACAATTTGGAACTGTATAGCAGTGTGTTACGGTGTATTAATGTTAGTTGAATAAAACATGTAGTTCTTCCCAATATATTCGGATCAACAACACTACAACAGCCTGTAGTTTGTACCCAGATTTACAAATACGAGCGCCGACTTTGAACAAAAAGAGAGAACGAATCTTCTCCTCCGCCATGTGGTGGACCAGATTGTTCCTTCCTTCTTGCCAACCTTACACAAAGAAGTGGAGGGGGGAGGGATAATTGATAATTAACAGTCCCAGCAGCTCCGTTTCTTATCGTCCTCCATGAGCATCTGAAGGTGTTAACACACATTCAGGTTAATTAGGAGGAAAAACTCATCTGAAGGGACAATTTCTCAACAGAAGATAGAGCTCTGCTACTCTAGAACAAGTACCAGAAATCATGTATAAGTTGTTTCCACGTGCTAGGACTTTGGGGTAGTAATTGGGACCAGGCATTCCACATTACTCCCACCTTGGGCAGGAAGCCAATTGGGTGATCTTGGGCCAGTCCCTCTCTTTCAGATCTAGGAAGAGGAAAGCAAAGTGAACCACTTCCAAAATCACGCCAAGAAAGTGTCAGGGACTAAATCAGGCAATCACCAAAGAGAGAGACAGAGAGAGAGACACACACACAGAGAGACAAACAGACAGACAAAGAAAAGAGGGAGAGATAGAAAGAGAAAAGGAGAGAGAGAGAGAGAGAGAGAGAGAAACACAGAGAAAGAGAAAGGAAGAGAACAGAGTGAAAAAGAGAGCGAGAAAGAGAAAAAGAGAAAGAAAAACAGAAAGGAAGAGGAAAAGAGAAAAGGAAAAGGAGAAAAGAAGAAGCAGAGAGAAACAGAGGAAGAGAAAGGGGGAGAGAGAGACACAAACATACAGTGCGAAACAGAAATAAAAAGAGAAAAAGAAAGAGAGAGAAAGAAACAGAGAAAGAAAAGGGGAAAGAGAGAGAATGGAAAGGAAAAAGAGAAAAAGAAACACAGAAACACACACAGAGAGAAAAAAGAGAACAAGAAAAGGGAAAAAGAAATAGAGAAAGAAAGGCAGAAATAGAAAGGCAGAGCAAGAAGAGAGAGAGAAAAACAAAGTGAAAGAGAGAAATAGAAAGATAAAGAGAGAAATAGAAAAAAGAAGAGAGAAAAAAGGAAAAGAAACAAATAGAAAAAGAGAGAAACAGAAAGAAGGAGGTGGGAGAGGGAGGGAGAGAGAGAGAGAGAAAGAGAGAGAGACTTTTGATAAAAATGCTGCCTCTGTTTCTTCCAGGAAGTTTTGTAAGTCATTTAATCAAACGTACAACCCACATGTACCAGATGAACAATTTTCTGTTCTCCATACTCCAGCCACCTGTTCAAGTAATAAATAATGCTGGGCGTCTTTGACAGACAGACATTCTATAATCTGTACTACCAGATCCACTGAGGAATTAAGCGTGGTGTTAAATCTTTGGATTTTTTAAAAAAAATGTAAAGCCTTTTAAAATGGGGATTGTTAATCTGAGTCGCCAAATATTAAGTTGCTCAGCGTAAGATAACACAACAGACACAAGAGACTTTATTTCAGTATCAATATGAACAGTTTCATAGCAGTCAGAAAAAGTACACAGCTTCTTTCTTTCGTTTTAAATTTTCTTTTAAGTTAAAACAACTTTAACCCCAGGAATTTCAAGATTTTTGTGTACCTGTTTTGAATGGCACTCTCCATCTTTTTTTTTTTATTATTATTTTTAAAAAAAAGTAGTTTGGGTACACAGAGACATAAAAACAAGCACTGAAAACTTTTATCAAGAAAAACAAATGGAAAAAAGGAAAGGCAAATAATCCTTCATGTTAAAATAAGGGCATGTCTACACACACACACACACACACACAAAGTGCGCGCGCACACACACACACACACCTAAGAACACACATATGATCTTAAGCAGAAATACAAACACTTTGTATAATTCTATTCAGTACTTCTATTCAGAATGACGTTTGCAAAAAGATTGTTAGAAAAAGCATAGTTAATTCAGCTAATGAATGATAATCAGAACTCCAAGTAACACCTTTCATAGTGTTTATTGATTTGATTGTAGCCTACAATCCCTCTTCCTTCCCCAAACACCACACACACCTACCTCTCTCTGATAACCCAGAATGCTTCAATAATAGGTAGTCCTCGATTTACTACTGTTCTTTTCGAACTGTGACCGTTCGAAGCTACTGAACCAATTGACTGATGGCCCTTTTTCACACTTACGACCGTTGCAGCATCTCCGTGGTCATGTGATCAAAATTTGGAGGCTTGGCAACTGACCAGTAACAGTTGCAGTGCCTGGGGGTCAGGGAATCACACTTCTGAGACCTTCTGACAAGCAAAGGCAATGGGGATACCAGGTTCGCTTAACAACCGTGTTACTAATTTAACAACTGCAGTGATTCACTTAACAACTATGATAAAAAGGTCGTAAAAGGGGGCAAAACTGACAACGGCTATCTCGCTTTGCAACAGAAATGGGTTGCTCAGTTGTGAGAGAGCTACCTGTATTGGAGAGCTGATTTGAATGAAGAACTGTGTTCTCGAAGTACCTTAAATACCCCAGCCTACTCACTCTCATTTTAAATAATCTTGGTTGTTTTTAGGCAGAGCAATTTTCTACACTTTAAATGCCACTAACTGGTGAAAGATACATTTAAATTTTCCCCTGCTTTACGATAACAATTCTAGCAACCAGCAACAGGAATAGACTCAGCTCCCCTAAGTGGTGTCAACCGATATGCCTCAATTGGTTAAAACTTGATATAAAAGTATAAGTTATATTTGTTGGAGCCAGAAGGCACACACGGATACACAATCTGTATTCCGGTCAACTGAAGTAATTTATAGTTTATTATAGATATTGTGACACATGAATTTTATTTAAGCATTGGAATCTTCATAATAATTATTGTGCAGAGGGGAGATGATAAAGACAATGGGCAAAGAACTCTTCCTTTTAAGATTGAATTGCCAGCACAGATTTGCCCTGTGGGAAAAAGGGAGAATTCAGAATAGAATATAGAACCATAGGGCTGGAAGGGACCTTGGAGGTCTTCTAGTCCAATCCCCTGCTCAAGGCAGGAGACCTTATACATTCCCAGTCAAATGGTTGTCCAGTCTATTTTTGAGGCCCTCAAGCAATGGAGCATCTAAGAACTCAGGTTATTCCATTGTTCTCTCAGAATATTTCTCCTTACTTCTAGATTGGATCTCTCTTGAACAAGCTTCCACTCATTCCTTCTTGTCCTGCCCTCTGGTGCTTTGGAGAACAAATCAATCCATTCTTCTCTATGACAGCTTCTCAAGTACTAGAAGAGAATTATCTCCTAATCCTTCTCTTTGATAGTTAGATATACCTAGCTCTCTCAACGTCTATGGAGATTCCCAGTCATCCAGGTCATGGTTGTCCCAAAGGTGCTTTTTCAAGAGGCAACTGGGACTGGTTTTTCTTTGAAGACATTTCACTTCTCATCCGAGAAGCTTCTTCAGCTCTGACTGGATGAAATCCTTCCATTCTACACCATCCAGTCCATTTAAACTGCTTGGGTGATTCCATCCAGCCACTTCATTCTCTGCCATCCCCTTCTTCTTTTGCCCTCAATCGTTCCCAGCATGAGGCTCTTCTCCAGGGAGTCCTTCCTTCTCATTAGGTGGCCAAAGTAGTTGAGTTTCCTCTTCAGGATCTGGCCTTCTAAAGAGCAGCCAGGGTTGATCTCCTCTAGGACTGACAGGTTTGATTGCCTTGCAGCCCAAGGGACTCACAGGAATCTTCTCCAGCACCATAGTTCAAAGGCCTCCATTCTTTGGCTCTCAGCCTTTCTTATGGTCCAACTTTCATAGCCATCCATTGTAACCGGGAAAACCATAGCCTTAACTAGACACACGTTTGTTGGCAGAGAGATGTCTCTGCTTTTTAGTATGCTCTCTAGATTTGCCATAGCTTTCCTCATGAGTCACAGTAGGCTTTGTCTAACTAGTGCAATTGTTTGGGCCACCGGTGTTTCTTCTTCTAATTGCAGTTTAGAAACATACTTTTCTAAAATAATTCTAGATTAGTGGAATACACTAGTAGTTACTTTTTGCTAGAGAAGGGTTGAATTTGTACATGCCAATGAGCTAGAATGTGGATTTCTTTTATTTTAACATGTTTTTTTATTCCCCAATTACTTGTATGGGGATTGTTCTGTATGCTGTTCATGTTGTCCTGTATTTTCTGTTATGGATTGCACCAGTAGAGGTTAAACAAATTTCATTGTATATATGATGTACAATGACTACTACTACTACTACTACTACTACTACTACCACCACCAACAACAACAACAACAACAACAACCATGGTCGATACCTAAGATGCTGGCAGCAACCCATATCAACCATTAATGCCAGTAAATAATATTTGTGATACCTTTTTAAATGTTCAGTTGACTGAGTTTCATGTTTAATGAATAAAGTATATAATAATAATAGGCACTGACAAATTTGCCATCAGTCAATTGCAGGAGGCGGCTTTACTTGGAACTGCTTCCATCCTGCGATGATATCTGTAACATCATCAAACCTGCAGATTTGCCCATCCCTGGTCCTTGGTAAGGACTCGATAGGTAGACAAAAATGCCAAACTCAGCCTGAATATCTGGCTGACTGCAATGATTAACAACAACAACAACAACAACAGCAACAATTTTAGGACGATACTTGGTTGATACCTAGGATGCTGGCAGCAACCCATATTAACCATTAGCACCAGTCAATGGTATTTGTGACACATTTTTAAATGTTCAGTTGACTGAGTTTCATGTTTAAATGATGATGAGGAGGAGGAGGAGGAGGAGGAGGAGGATATGACCTTGGCTGGGATAATTTATAAACCAGAGATTATGAGTTTGCCTGTCATGAGAGCACACAGGTATAAAATGCTCTGAGCTATTGGAAATGCTACAGATCTGTCAGGTTTAAAACAACAACAACAACAACAACAACAACAACTAACCACCTATATTGGAAGCATCCATTTCTTTTCCACATTTCCTAACAGAAATTGCTTCCTCTATCATACCGACGAGTCTGTGATCAGAATTAAGGCAGTCCATTCCATTAATCAGAAATGCTATGTGGCTAAAACTTCAGATTTGTATCACAATTTCATTCTGATTATAGGCTGCCCTAAATATTAAGAGCTGAACAAAAATAAAGTGTGTGTGTAAAGGGCACATTTTCATCCATGTCATCGTTGTTTTCCCTGGGGGAAAAATATTATTTTACTGGCGTAACCAGGTCTTGAGGTTTGGTCTTGGTTTTAAAGGAGGGGCAGCAGGATGGTCCAGGGATAAAGGAGAGGCCAGCTGCATCAGGACACGCACTGCCCTTCTCAGAGGCTTTAAGGGTCAAGGGAGGTCATCTGGTTTTACTGTTTTCACTGGTTTTATTTTCTAAAAAAGTTTTTGATTGTAGTGTTTCTGAACTGTAAGCTTCCCAAAGTCATGGATTGAGATAAGCAGCCATAGAAATGGAACAAACAAATGGAAAGGGAAGAAGGGAAAGGACAGGGAGGGGAAAGATAGGACAGGAGAGGGAAGGACAGGGAGGGGAATGGTAGGACAAGATAGGGAAGGGAAGTACAAGGAAGGGAATGGAAAGAGAGGACAGGAGAGGGAAGGACAGGAAAGGGACGGACAGGGAAGGGAAGGGGAGGATAGGACAGGGAAGAGAAGAAGGCAGGCTGCAGATCTGGAAGGGGGCGCCTGCTATCTCCTGCCCGATCTGACCTCTGTCTTTCTACCCCGCCATCTCGTCCCCGCAATCATTGCACCGCAGTCCAAGGGTGCGGGATCAAAGGGAGCCGACACGCCCTGCCTGCCCGGGCACCTCTTCGCTCCCAGCAGGCAGGTTGCAGACAGAGCCACTCGGCCGGGCGCTTTTGCTATCGCCAGTCCTTGGCACCTTCCTTGCCCTCCCCTCCGCCCAAGGCCCCCCATTCCCCGCCTGGCGCCTTTGCCACCTGGGCTTCCCCCCCCCCAATCTCTCCCTCCTCCCTTCCCTCCCTCCACGCCCCCCCCGCCTTCCCTCCCTCCTTCCTTTGTTCGGGCTGCGCTCACGTCATCGGCACCGACGTCACCCCCCTCTCGGTGTCCACGCAACCGCTGACGTCACGCCTCCCCGGGGGTCCTTCCCCAGCTTTAACCCCTTCCCCGCCGGTTCCCTCCGACCAGGGAGGGGGCAGAGAGAGCGAGAGAGAAAGAGAGAGAGAGAGAGGGAGGATTCTCCCCTGGCCGCTGACGTCACGGGCGCCCCCTCCCCAGTTCCAGGCGCCGCCCTGGTCCGCCCCCCCTCTCCCACCCCCCTCCCACCCTCGAGGCCGGCGCCGCGCAGTGCCGCCCCCGCTCGCCGGGTCGCCGCCGCCGCGGCAGCAGCAGCAGCAACGCAGCCTCCCCGCCTCCCCAGCCAAGCCAAGCCATGCGCCTCGCCGGAGCGCCTGCTGCCTAGCCCCGGTCGCCAGCCGGCCTCTCTCTCTCTCTTCGCTCCGCGCCGTCCTTCCGTCCCCTCCGCCCGGGGAGGGTCGAGCATGAGCGGCCGCCCCGGCTCGGCGGAGGCAGCCGGGCGCAAGGCAGGGCCCCCGAGTGGCAGGAGCGCGCCGGCGGAGGCGGCGCCATGGTGCCCTTTGCGCCGCCCGAGGGCGCGGAGGAGCCGCCGCCTGAGCCCTTCTGCCCTCCGCCTCCGCCGCCGCCTCCTCCTCCGCCGCCGCCCGCCTCCATCCCCGCCGCCGACCTGCCCGAGATCGCCGCCGCCGCCGCCGGAGGAGGAGGAGGAGGAGGTGGCACCGGCAGTAGCAGCAGCAGTCCGGGCGGCGAGGTGAGCGCCGGGGAGGAGGGCGGCCCGGGTAAAGTTTTTTTTGGAGGGGAGGGGGCGGCCGACGGGCTGGGGGGAGGGTCCGAGTCGGGCTCTCCCCCCCGCCCCCTCATGGTGCTGAGATGGGGGCGCTTCCCTTGGCAGCCCCCTGCCCTCTCGTCTCCTCCTCCTCTTTCTCCTCCTTTGGTTTTTTGGGGGGGAGGGAGGGATCTCTATTCATTAACACACCCCCTCCGAACTTTTACTGACTTATTCCCCGGGAACCCCCCCCAAAATTAAAATTAAAAATTTTTATTTTTTTAAAACAAACATCAAAAATGAAAAATAAAATAAGGTCCGGGATCTAAATTCTTTCCCCGGGACTTTTTCCGAGCGCCGCATCCTCCGCCAGGGATGCGGGGTGCTCCGATGCCCAGCCGGCGTATCTATCCGTCTGTCTCTGTCTGTCTGTCTGTCTGTCTGTCTCTCTTTCTTTCTCTCCCTCTCATCTATTCTATTCTATTCTATTCTATTCTATTCTATTCTATTCTATCTATCTATCTATCTATCTATCTATCTATCTATCTATCTATCTATCTATCTATCTATCTATCTATCTATCATCTATCTATAGAGTGTCCCCGACGCTAGTTTGGTTGTTTGTCCAGGGGATCTGTGGCCCCATCATCCCCACCCCACCCCTACTCCCAGCGAGGCCGTCGGGATTCTTGATACCCCTTTCCTTCCCTCCTGGTTATTTAGCCCAGTCATTCTACGGGCTGCGAGTTGGAGAAGGTGCGGGACATCAGTGCCTCTAATCCCCAGCCGGGCTTTGCTCTCATGAACTAACAGTAACAGAGTTGGAAGGGAATTTGCAGGTCATCTAATCCAACCCCCTGCTCACGCAGGAGACCTATACTATACTAGGGATTTGAACCGCTGAACTGCAGGTCGTCAAGTTTACATAGTCAGTCTTCTTTCTCCTTGTTCTCCATTCCTTAACTTCCGTCTTGTTGTGAATTCAAGGCAGGAGCGCCTGCTTGGAGAAGGGAGGCTGCCCTAATGAACATTCCCCCCTTTAATTCTATGAGAACTGAACTTTAATTTTATTTTCCATATGTAAAACTTCTTTCTAACAGCATCCGCCAATCTAATCCTCTTTTTTAAAAAAAATAATTCTTCTTGGCCACCTTCTCTTTCCTTCCTCATTTTTGCCTTTTGGTCCTCTACGACTTGGGTCTCCAAGAACTTCTGTTTTCTTTTTTTCCCCCTGTCACTTTCCTTCTTTTTTTTTTTAGATCAGGGGAAATCCCTCCTTTCAGACTTGTGGACTTCAACTCCCAGAATTCCCCAACCAGAAGTCCACAGTTCGTAATGTTGCCAAGATTGTGGACATCCGTGGTTTAGAGTCTTTCTGCTCTTAGTTATCTTTGCTTGTCCCTTCCCTGTCTTGTCAGGTCCTCCCTCCAAAATAAACCTAGCTTTGAACTGTTACCAGATGCTTCCGGTTCACATTTTGTTAAGGACCAGGGATAGCAGTGTTCCGATATTTGAGGGGCTGTCACAGAGAGGAGGAAGGGGGGAAACCTATTTTTCCAAAGCACCCGAAGGCCAGACAAGGAACAATGGATGGAAACTGATCAAGGGGAGATTCAACATAGAAATAAGGAGAAACATCGTAACAGTGAGAACAACTAACCAGTGGAACAGCTTTCCACCATAAATTGTGGGTGCTTCATCACTAGAAGCACTAGAAAACCTCAAAGGTCCCTTCCAACTCTGTTATGCTATTCTATTCAGTTTCTGCTGGAATTCTCCTCACCCTAGATGAGGAGATGGGTCCCAGGCACGGAGGATTTATAAATCTTTTTAAATTTAACCCAGTTCCCCTTTCCAGGAACTAAATGTAGAAATGGCTCTACAGTTCGAAAGATAAGGATGTTTTCCACTGTTTGAGTTGCTGAATATCTTGTACCAGTCAAGAACCTAAAATCCAGGATGATCATGCCTACATTCTCAACCTGCAATATAGATAGTCCTTGACTTACAACCATTCGTTTAACAACCGTTTCAAAGTTACAATGGCACTGAAAAAAAGTGGCTCGTGGCTGTTTTTCACATTTACGACAGTTACAGCCTAGTGGTCACGTTGAACAAAATTTGGACGCTTGGCAACTGGCATGTATTTGTGACAGTTGCATGTTCTGAGGTCATGTGATCACCTTTTGTGATCACATGACTTTCCCCGCTGGCTTCAGACAAGCAAAGTCACAATGGAGAGATGCCAGATTTGCTTAACAAATTGTGGTGATTCACTTAACGATGGTGGAAAAAAGGTGGTAAAATGGGGTGGAATTTGCTTAACAACTGCCTTACTTAGCAGTGGGAAGTTTGGCTTCGGTTGTGATCAAAAGTCAAGGACTACTTGCAAAGCTTAAGATAGACAGAACTGTAACAAAACTAGATTCTTTGTGACTGCTTCTACTGTGTTTCCAACAAAAATAAGGCAGGGTCCTATTTTCTTTTGACCCTCGAAATAAGCGCTTGGCCTTATTTTCGGGGAGATCTTACTATTTTTGAGGTGCAGGAGGTGGTGAGTGTGATCACCTCATGGCTGCTGCTGTGTTGCAATATTTTCGGGGAGGGCTTATTTTAGCGGATGTGCTCAAAAGCCCAATTGGGCTTTCTATCCAGGGAGGTCTTATTTTTGGGAAAACAAGGTATTCCTTTTTTTTTTGTAATGTGTGTTTTTTTTTTAGTGCTGTTCTTTAGTAATCAGTCTACTTTACTTCAAAAATTTGGGGGAGGGGTGAGGGAGAGAGAGGAAGAAAGAAGTCTATCCTTCTTTGGGGTATTAACTTACGTTTAGCCCTTTCTATACTTAAAAAAAAGAAATCGTTAGTTTTCATCACTACTTGTGTTCCAACAAACATCTTTGGGTTTCAAAATGATTTCTGAAATATTTTAAAATGCTTTGAACTCCGTACCCTGAATGCTAAAAGATTCTGAATTATTTCTTAGTTTTTGACACCTTTTAAAAATTCTTTTCCCATCCACGTGTCTTTCTTTGTCCTTGAAATGTGCCCTTTAAATAGTCCAAGACACTAACAAAATGTCATCCATGTTTCATTCATCAGCTCTGCAGGATAATCTTAATATTTCATTTAAAAAAATAGGAAGTAATCTGGATGTTATTATCCCTTGCCTCTTGTAAGAGAAAACATAGTGCTCTGTAAATGTTAGAACTAAAGTGGTGAATAATATACTCTTTCCCCCCCCCTGATTTGCCATTGCAAACCTTCAAAAATATGCCATGCATATTTTGTTTATTATTATTATTATGTCCATATTTTCCTTTTCCCCCATTGAACCTAAAATAGTGTTTATGATCCTGCAGGTGCCGTGATCTTATCCTGGTGATTTAGTTTCAGGAACTCTGCCCCATCGCTTATCCTTTATCTATTTCAAGTCCTGAAGTTTGCTCCAAACATTTAAACCAGATAAGAATCTTTGCTCGGTGCTTATATGGCGCATTACATCATTGTTTGCTGAATAAGCTGCAATAGGCAGAGTGTGGACTTATTGCAGCGAGCTCCAAACCATGGTTTCCTTAACTGCACCGTCAGGGCTAGGTTGGCAAAACAAAGTCAGTTCGATAAACCAGATGTTGCAATCAGGAAGTCTGGCAGGGCTGCTTCCTTGAACTGAGTGGGTTTTGTCTTGCCACCACCGTGTGTCTTACTTAGAGGTCTATGATTTATCTGCAGTAGGGTTCACTCGTCCTTAGGGGATGTGGGAAGTGATGTGGTTACTGTTTCTAGCCTAAGGAAAACTTAGGCAACCTCAGGGGCAATCTCTCAAGGGTTTGTTAATCATGAAAAACAACCTTGGTTGCATTCCCATAAGACGCTCTAGGGTGAATCTGTTTATGGTTTATGGTTTTATTATTTATAGGCCGCCCTTTTCCCTGAGGGGACTCAGGGCGGCTTACAATATATAGGGAGGGGAGTACAAGACAGTAAGACATAAAACAATACATAAGTAAAAATAGTACACAACATTCATCATTCGGGTGGGGACGGATTACGATCTTTATCCCCAGGCCTGACGGGATAGCCAGGTCTTGAGGGCTACGTGGAAAGTCTGGAGGGTGGTGAGGGTACGAATCTCCACGGGGAGATCGTTCCAAAGGGTCGGAGCTACTACTGAAAAGGCTCTCCTCCGTGTAGTTGCCAGTCGACACTGACTGGCGGATGGAACTCGGAGGAGGCCTAATCTGTGCGATCTAATAGGTCGCAAGGAGGTAATTGGCAGGAGGCGGTCTCTCAAGTACGCAGTATGCAATCTTGTTTGCAAGCAAGCATGCAGGACGTCTGCATTCACAGGGATGTCGGAAAAGGGGCAGTTTCCTTAACTTTGGCAACAGCTTTTTTAAAAAAAAATCAGGATGGTTTTTGTTCTCTTTTAGGTGGGTTAATTCTAACAGTCTCGGTCCCAGACACTACCAGAGGTTTCATTAAACAAACATACTGGGTGCATCAATTGCTGCCTGAATAGGGAGGGATTTATTTTTAAAGTTAGTCAGCAGTTTCATTATAAAAATAAGCAGTGAGCTCAGCAATAATTTCTTTAATTATTGGTCAGTTTTCTTGCCATTGGATTATTCCTACCATGGCTCTTGCTGGAATTCCCATGTCTAATGGAGTGAGTTGGGAAAATTTACACAGGGGAAATAACCCGCTTCGGCTTCTAGGCCGAAATGCCGAAATATTTGTGTTGCAGAAATGCGAAGGGAGGCAGCTTTCGTTATACCGCAACTCCTTTTTCTAGAATTAAAAAGAGTCAGAAGGGAGCTGTTACATGCGTGCCAGTTTACATGAGACGTTCGTGAAAGATCTTATCCAAATACTGCTCTGAAAACTGGTTAGACTCGAACTGTGATTGCACTTCAAGTTTTTTTTTTTTTTAAGATACTAGTTTTGAAAGGTTCCTCTTGAGAGGAAGTTTTACAATTCGCAACTGCAGTTTTGTGTGTGGGAGAGTTGTGGAAGAGTGACTTACCTTTAATATTTGGCTAGATATTACCAATGGTGGGATTTAACCAGTTCGCACCACTTCGGGAGAACCGGTGGTTAACTTTCTGAGCAGTTTGGTGAACTGGTTGTTGGAAGAAATCATTAGGGCAGAGAACTGGTTGTTAAATTATTATTTGAATCCCACCACTGGATAATTACACAGTAGCGTCATGCTGCAATGTTTTCTTGTAAATCTTATTCCGCTCCTTTGTTGCTTAGCTAGAGAATGTAACATTTTATCAGAAAGGAGTCACTGAGATTGAAACAACTTTTTCTGCAGGATCGTAGCCTTCACATTTTATTCACTCTCTGTTTGTGTGTGTCCACAGAGTGCTATTTTCCGAGGACTGTAATTACCATGCTGTTCGCCATTATAGCTGTATGTACTTTTGAAATATTTCTATGATTGAATGCTTAAACAGGGCCTGTTTGCCTCCATAATTTTTGGCAAACACTGTAGTGAAGTCTCATTATTTGGGTATCCATGCTGAAGATTAGTGCTTTTATTTGAAATTGTTAAATTTAATCCCAGCAGGGTTGGCGAATATAGTGCTTTCTTGCATTTATTCTCCAGGGTGATGAAAACATGTGGTTAGGACGTTGTTTAGAAATTGTACGTTTGCTTATCCTCATATGTATGGGACAGTTTTCATTATAAATGCGGAGTTTATTTTTTTTTTTAAACAATGAATTTTTATTAAGTTTCCTTACAAGTGAAAAATGTAGCAGAAACCAGAAGTAGAGAAATGAAACAAAATGAAAGAGGAAAGTGCAGAGAGGGAGAATGAATGTGTGTGTTTGAGTGTGTCTCTGTGTGTCTCTGTGTGTGTCTGTCTGTCTGTCTGTCTGTCTGTCTGTCTATCTATCTATCTATCTATCTATCTATCTATCTATCTATCTATCTATCTCTATTCATTACTCTATTTATCTGATTGTCTGTCTGTCTGTCTGTCTGTCTGTCTGTCTATCTATCTATCTATCTATCTATCTATCTATCTATCTATCTATCTATCCAGTCAGTCAGTCAGTCTGTCTGTCTGTCTGTCTGTCTGTCTCTCTCTCTCTCATCTATTCTATTCTATTTTATCTCTCCCTCTCTCCCTATCTATCTATCTATCTATCTATCTATCTATCTATCTATCTATCTATCTATCTGTCTCTCTCTCTCTCTATTCTATTCTATCTCTCTCCCTCTCTATCTATCTATCTATCTATCTATCTATCTATCTATCTATCTATCTATCTATCTATCTATCTATCTATCTCTATCCTGTCTGTCTGTCTGTCTATCTATCTATCTATCTATCTATCTATCTATCTATCTATCTATCTATCTATCTATCTATCCATCCATCATCCATCTATTTCTCTGTCTGTCTGTCTGTCTCTCTCTCTCTCTCTCTCATCTATTCTATTCTATTTTATCTCTCCCTCTCTCTCTCTCTCTCTCTCTCTATCTATCTAGTCTGTCTCTCTCTCTCTATTCTATTCTATTCTATCTCTCTCCCTCTATCTTTATCTATCTATCTATCTATCTATCTATCTATCTATCTATCTATCTATCTATCTATCTATCTATCTATCCTGTCTGTCTGTCTGTCTGTCTGTCTGTCTGTCTGTCTGTCTCTTTCTCTCTTTCCCTATCTATCTATCTATCTATCTATCTATCTATCTATCTATCTATCTATCTATCTATCTATCTATCTATCTATCTATCTATCTATCCTGTCTGTCTGTCTGTCTGTCTGTCTCTTGCACTCTTTCCCTATCTATCTATCTATCTATCTATCTATCTATCTATCTATCTATCTATCTATCTATCTATCTATCTATCTATCTATCTAATCTAATCTAATCTAATCTAATCTAATCTAATCTAATCTAATCTAATCTAATCTATTTTAATCTAATCTATTTTAATTTTATCTATCTATCTTTATCTTTATCTCTATCTAGAGTCTACAATCCTTGGCTTACAACAGTTCATTTAGTGACCATTCAAATTGACAACATCGCTGAAATAAAGTGACTTATGAACATTTTTCACACGTGGTTGCATCCTCATGGTCACATGATCAAAATTCAAGTCAGTTGGCAACTGACTCACATTTATTTACGATTGCAATGTCTTAGGCTCATGACATCTTAGATTCCCTTAACAACCGTGTGACCAACTTAACAACGGCAAAGATTCACTTAACAACCCTGCCAAGGAAGATCGTACAATGGGCCACAAAGCTCACTTAACAAATGTGTCGCTTAGCAAACTAAAACTTGCTGGAGTTGCAATCTTCTACCTGTCTTTTTTCCCGCTGCTTTGTAACTCTGAGAGGTTATAGTTCAGAAAGGGGACATGAATTCCTCACCCACCCTATGCAGGGCCTCTTCTGTCAGTGTTTCCTACCCCTTATTCTAACTACAGCTTCCTGCCTGCTCATGCATTGGCTAATCAAAAGATACTAACTGCTTACTGGGGAGAGAAGCTACTATTCGTTCATTTGATCCCCAAGTCAAACGTGCTTGGCTGCTGAGCAGGAATTTCTAGGCCTTTACATTAAATGACCAATGTTTGAACCAAGCTGTGGGGTTGATGTTTGAAGTTTAGCTTGAAACGGAAACAACTGTAAAAAAAAAAAAATCTTTGCTGGCTTATATAATAACATCCTGAAATTGGCACTATCCTCCTGTTTTCTGCAGTTATTCCGAGGCCCTTATACTACTCGTAGTATCGTTGATGCATTAATGGTGGATCCAGAAAAAGTTTTCTCTGGAAATAATCTGGATGTATGAAATAACCAACGTCTTTAAGATGTAGAACTGCTAGTATAAGCCACATCTGTTTCTTTTGTTCTTAGTTTGCAAGCTTCTGGGTTTCTACATTATAACCTTTAGCTACTTGTCATATTAGTTGAGGTAATCTTTGACTTATAACTCTTCAACTTAGAACTCACGAGAAATTTCCTGACAGTTAGAACAATTAATCAGTGGAACAGCTTGCCTCCACAAGTTGTGAATGCCCCAACTCTGGAAGTCTTTAAGAAGATGTTAGATAGCCATTTGTCTGAAATGGTATAGGGTTTCCTGCCTAGGCAGCGTGTTGGACTAGAAGACCTCCAAAGTCCCTTCCAATTCTGCTATTGTATTGTTTATTTACTGACTGCTTGATGTTACACTGAAAAAAGTGACTTCTGGCTATTTTTCACACTTACGACCATTGCAGTATCCCCATGGTCACATAATCAAAATTCAGACACTTTGCAAATGACTCATAGTTATGACGGTTGCAGTGTCCCGGGGTCATGTGATTCCCTTTTTGCGACCTTCTCACAAACCAAGCCAAGGAGGAAGCCAGATTCATTTAACATCCTCGTTACTAACTTAACAACTGCAGTGAGTCACTTAACAACTGGCAAGAAAGGTCGTAAGACGGGGCAAGCCTCACTTAACTGTCTCACTTAACAACAGAAGTTTTGGACTCAATTATGGTCATAAGGCAAGGACTATTTGCATTTAGGCAGATTGTGTGTGCAACACAAGAAACCTCTTCACTATTAAGTTTATGAGGAATTCAGATGCCAGAGTCATATCCCTGTGTAAAAGGAAATGATTCAGCCTTATCAAAAAAAAAAGGGATGTTTGTTTAAGATGATGCTATTTGATTTGGAGAAAGCAAATATCGTCACGAATCTGAATTGAACTTTCAATAGCTGGTCAATGCCTCTTTTGTGCATGGGCTCATGACAGACTTGGTACGAGAAGAATGCATCTTTAGATTATCAACTTGGTACCCCGATTTATTTTAGGATTGAAATCAATACTTGGCATTGATATTTTTTTTTGTGACGCCTCGTTTCTAGATTAGTAGGTCACTGGATATTAGGATAGGGCATTGATAACAAACCTTTTCAGCTCCGAATGCCCAAATAGGAATGCCCGTGCATACATGTATGTGCGCATGTGTGAATGCACTGGAGCATCGAAAACCCCAACACCAGTTGGCCAGCGCATGCATGCCTGTTTTTTGGGCCATTTTCAGGCTGTTTTTGGGCCCAAAAACAGCCTGAAAATGGCCTGAAAAACTGCCTGTTCCTTTGCCGTTTTGGGGGGCATTTTCCAGTGCTCTGGCACCTGCAAAGATCAGTTGGCTGGCGTGCATGTGAGCACTGGAAACCAGAAGAGTAGCTGGGGATGGCGTGCGTGCCCACAGAGAGGGCTCTGCATGCCACCTCTGGTACACATGCCATAGGTTTGCCATCACGGGGATATAGTTTATGGGAATATTCTCATCTTTGACAGTGAATAGGAATTCAAATTTCCTGAAATCATAGCTGGTACTAAACATAAATCCACAAGAAATATTAGTTTCAAGTTTGGGGAGGTTTGCTGATGCAATGTAAAGTTCAACTGGGTTGTTGGCTGTTACAGTTGGAGATGAATTAAGATATATTCCCTCATATAACTTACAGTGAAATGGTGATCAGGGGTGGTGGTGGCCACCAGTTGAAATAGTTTTTAAAAGAGCTGTATTTGTGCAGAATTATATTACAAGCAGCTTCTAATCATCTCTTCTTCTTTCCATTTCTTCTTCTTCATCATCTTATCATGCTGGGAATTTCTAGATTTGATAACTGAATCCCAGGCAGCAGACTCTGGAGATGAGCTATTTCCCTCTCACCTCCAAGCTTTATTAAATTGCTTGAAAAATGTGAGAGACAAAAAAAAGCAAAGCAAAAAGAATTAAAAAGGAAAGAGGGAAGGTTAGAGAGAAAGAAAAATTGGGGATGGGCAAACAAAAATGGGAAAAAGCTGTGGAAAAAAAGGAACTTTGTACAGGCAAACACCTAAAAACCAACTGTCTTTGAACTAGAAGCAACTATAACAAAGAATGGTGTCCAAATAGACAAAAATATAGACATGGCACGCCAAAATCTAGACACAAATGTCATCACTTTGCTAAACTCATTATTCCCAAAGTACTGTGTTATGCCTAAGGCAGGGGTCAGAAATTCACAGAAAGAGCCGCATGTGGCTCTTTCATCCCTCTGCTGCGGCTCCCTGTCGCTGGTCAGCTCCACAAATGAAAGGCTTTTGGTAAGGACAGGAAGAAGAAAAATGATGCCGTGCTAGGAGGAGACTCTATGGTGGGGGGAATCAGGCTTCCTGTTGGCTCCAGAATTGAATGGGGAGGGCGGGGCTTCCGGTTAGGACCTTTGTGGCTCTGAGTGTTTAAGATTGCTGACTCCTGGCCTAAAGGCATTTAACCATGTAGTAGGACTGTATTATCTTTCCTATTAACTACTCCTATTGATATCTCATGACTGTCACTTTGTTGGTTGTATCTTATGATTTATGATTGTATCTTATGCTTTATGATTTATTGCTTTCTTGCTTCTGTACATGCTGAGGACTAATGCACCAGAGACAGATTCCTTGTGTGTCCAACCACACTTGGCCAATAAAGAATATTCTATTCTATATTCTGCTCGAAAAGCTAGGCAAAGTCTTATCTTTAATCAAAGTGGTCCATTTCTCCATCTCTGCCAACCCCACTGATTTTCCCATCCTTCTTTCAGGGACGTTCAGCCTGCACCTGGATAGGAGTGACTGGGAATTGTCTCCAGTTGGGATGATGCATTGATCGGGCCATGTGATGGACTTGTGGGTGTAGGGGATGGTCTTTGACTTTCTTTTGGGTGAGGAAAACCTGGAACGCTCAGATCCGGTTTTCCCAGATGTGCCAATATGACATCTCTGATAAAATGGAACTTTGAGGAATTGCTAGCCTTGGAGTCTTCTTTTGTGGGGGTGATATTTGAATCCCTGACAGCCTGTTGACTTCCATTGATACTTGCAAACTCTTGAAGGCATCTGAGCAGGCATCATGTGACCCAGAATGAAGCGTTGAGTTGGGGTAGTGACTCTCAGCGCATTGTTCAGATACATAGACCCTGCCATGATTATGTTCAGCTATTGGTTCATCAAATGCCTGCTTGTTTACCAAATAAAATAAAGTAAGGACTTACGATCCAGTGTGCGAAATGGGACCTCTGATCTCGGATGACTTCTTTCCAAGATCTATTTGTAGTACGATTGCAAATGATATTGCAAATGATTAATGTGTGAATGCTCCCCAAGATCATGCCCCATCCGAGGTTTAGCTTCCCGCCCTAAAATGCAGTTTTCGCTCCATTGCTGTGGTCATGCAGATTGAAGCATAGGGGAGCTATTCCCAGCCACTTGGGAATACTAATATTAACTTTTCTCTTATAGAGGAGAAGTAGAAACTATAAATGTTGGGCAGTGTTGAGCTTCAGGGTTTAATGACTGTGGTCTAGACAACAGATTTGCTGATGTTACACCTGCAACTATGGTTGCCATCTTCAGAAGCATTATGGTCTGTTTATTCATTTATAAAGCAACATTTGACGTATGGAAGACCTATGTTTCTTTTTGAATATCCTGTTTCCCCCAAAATAAGACCTTCCCGGATAACAAGCCCAATCAGTCTTTTGAACACATGCACTAAAATAAGCCCACCCCCCAAAATAAGCCCTCCCTGAAAATATTGCAACACAGTAGCAGCCATGAGATGACCACGCTCGCCACCTCCTGCACCTCAAAAATAATAAGACCTCCCCGAAAATAAGACCAAGCGCTTTTTGGGAGAGGTCAAAAGAAAATAAGACCCTGTTTTATTTTTGGGAAACATGTTAATCATAGATGAAATATGGACAGGTATTTTGCCTTGCTGGTGATTTATTTCCTCTTTCCAAAGTTAGGAGATTGAAACTATTGTTGTAGGATATAATAACAGAGTCTTGAATGCCTGCTGGAGTTTCTTGTCTTATATCAAAGAGAACTAAGATTGGGTTATCCTGAGTTTCTTTCTCACCCCTCTTCATTGTCAGGCCTAAGTTGATGTTGATGTAGCAATTTGTGCATTTCTTCTTCCATCTCTTCTCCATGTTTTCCTACCCTAATATGTATAATATAACATGAGCGCCAAATAATTGAGGCCTTTGAACTATGGTGCTGGAAAAGATCGTGCAAGTCCCTTAGACTACAAGGTGATCAAACTGGTCAGCCTTAGAGGAGATCAACCCTGACTGCTCTTTGGAAGGCCAGATCCTGAAGATGAAACTCAAATACTTTGGCTACCTAATGAGAAGGAAGGACTCCCTGGAGAAGAGCCTGATGCTGGGAAAGATTGAAGGCAAAAGAAGGGGACAACAGAGAATGAGGTGGCTGGATGGAGTCACCAAAGCAGTCAGCGTGAGCTTAAATGGACTTCAGAGGATGGTAGAGGACAGGGATGCTTGGAGGAATGTTGTCCATGGGGTTGCATCAGACGTGACTTCGCAACTAACAACAACAAACATGTATAAATGAAATGCTTTTAAGTCCTGAGTTTTTCTTGACTGGAAGGAAATAAGAAATGATGATTGCCATCTTTGCAGACAGAGATAGAAAACTTTGAGATAGAACGCTATGATTTGAAGGCAGCTTCGGATCCATACTTCTTTATAAGTGTTCATTTTCTCAGAACTGATAAATCGTGAAGAATTGCAAGGTATGCATATCTTTGAGCAGAAAGTGGTTATGTTTTCAATCAAAAGGATGTATAGAATGGATTTGTATTTGGTAAGTAGGATGCTCATCAGTCAGTTTACCGATACTTTAACTACTAGTTCAAAATTCTTCCTGTTAATAATATTATTCTATAATAATACTCTCTAATTCACATAACCATTAAGGTTGCTCGGTGTCCAAATAGCCTTGTAAATTAGCATAAGAATAAAAAAAGGAACTTTCTCACACTCTTTTCCAATTTATAGAATCTTCTGGCCATCTGGGCTAGTCTTTCTCAACTTTGGCATCTTCAATTCTCCATACTGGTTGGGGAATTCTGGAAATTGAAGTCCACACATCTTAAAGTTGACAGGTCTAAACCATATTCCTATCATCGGTATCCAGACAAATGTCTTATCTCCAAGTTTATGTTAATCCTTCTGGAATATTGCAGATATACAAGCAGCGGTATTCCTTACAAACATAATTACTGTTTCTTGCACTTTATTTAGAATGGCTTGTTCCCAAATAAGGGTGTCTCATTCAGGCTCATTCATCCAGTTGCAGGGAGAAAATAATAATAATAAATTTGGCAGTTTATTCAGATGTCATTCTGAATTAATACAGAGTACTTTTAATCTGTCATGAAATCTAGTGCAGTTGTAGGAATGAATGTTAAAGTAAACGTATTTTTTAAAAAAGAAATAATGAAATGTTGATGCCGAAGATGTTTACAGTTGTCCACGTCAAATGAAGTTTGAAACTATTTGGCTGGAGATTATTTTTTTTCTACATTTTATATAATTACTGGGTGTCTGAAAAGCAGATGTTTGCATCTGTACATAAATTTAGAGTGATGGTATTACAGAGGAATATGTTCTTAATTAATGTTGCAAAACATTCTCTTTTTTCATGTTACTATTGGTCTCTGGTTCATTTTATGCTGACAAGAATTTCGCTCGAGTTTGTTTTATCTTGTTGCATTTGTGTTTTTGGAACTGTTTGATAATGTCACAGTTAATAACTCTGGATGATTTGTTATAGCAGGAAAGGCATTCCTCGTATATTGGAATGGTTCATTTAAAAAAAAAAAACAGTCATGAAACATTAAGAGTTTGGTTAAATTGCTACTGTTTACAAGGCCGAGTTGAGTTGAAGCAGGAGAAAAGGATTTACTTTTGATGAAGGGTAATTTGCCTTAGTAGAGGGAGGAGGCATTTTGGATCCATGATTTTATTCCAGAACCAATTTCATTGGTTCTTTCATAATTGAACAGTGCTCAGAAATCCGGCTTTTGTTGAAAAGAACTATCACATGATGGACTTTGTTTACGAGCACTGTTTAAAAAAACACCCTCATTTTTAAAAACCCTGAAAGTGTCGCAGAGCCAACCAACCTTATGTGCTTTACTGTTTTATTTTAGAAATTTACAAGGCTGCCCAATGACTGTAGACCTTGCGTGCCAAACTCAAGGCCCATGGCCGTATTCAGCCCAGAGGTATGCTTAGATCTGGCCTGTAGAGCCACCCTGGAAACAGTGAAGGACTGACCCACAGTGACTCTGCCAGCGAAAATGGAGCTCGGGAGGGCTCTGTTTTTGCTGGCAGAGGGTTGCAGGAGGTTGTCGCAGCTGAAAACGGAGCTCAGGAGTCCGTTTTTGCTGGCAGAGCACTTGGGCCACCACAGGAGCCCCCCTGACACGAGTGATGTAGGGCTGGCCACACCCACTCCAACTCCCCAAGGTTAAACACAACCCTGATGCGGCCCTCATTGACATCGAGTTTGACACACACACACACCCCTCGAGGTACACCCATAATTGTCCCTGTTGCTGCATTCTGGATTGCATTCTAGAGGTTTAGTTTAGTTTACTGTCATTGCACCTTGTACAACGGAATTAAATGCGATCTTCCGTGTACAATGACAGTTGAGGTTGTGGTTGTTAAGGAATCTTGTGCAGTCATTAAGCGCAACATCAGGGGGTGGTGGGTTTCCTCATTGACTTGACTTATTGGAAGCTGGCAATGAAGATCACAAGTGGCAGTGATGTGACTGTGGGAAGCTGTGACCATTGGAACTGTGTACTGGCCAAGTGCCCCAGTCATAATCCTGTGAGTGTAGGGGACACTGCAACAACCACAACTTCAAGGACAGGCCATAAGTCTCCTTGTTGAGCACTGTTGTAACTCCAAATGGTTCCTGAACAAGAAGTCACTAAGTGAGGACTACCTGTATAGTCAAAAGCCCTTCCCTTTCTTTCATGGTTGACAAAGCATCATGATACCCCTGATGGCAACAATCGGACCAACCACTTGGTGGGCTCCGTAGTCCCTGGGGTCTCTGGCCTGCTGGCAAAACCATCTCTTCATACTTTTTGAAAGAATGTGGGGGGCAATGTTATTATTTCTGCAAGGATGATGTTCCCCTTGTTCCCCTTCTCTTCCTGTAGCTCATGGCTTCATTAGTTGCACTTCTGTCTAAAGGATTCGGAACATGCAGAGGTTCTGTCAATATTCATTCCATTCAAAGCCCTTATTGTTAAAAGAATCTGGTCCGCCATGGCACACCATACCTAAGAAGGGCTGAATATCAAATTAGAGGCTGGGAGAGAAGCACAAAATCCTCAGTGCTGTCCTTTGTTTTCCTGAGGCCGAGTAATGTGTGTGCAGCATGCATGAAATGTTCCTCTCGTCCTTTGGCCTGTCCTCTTTGGTAAGGCTACGCCATCCTTTCAGTTACCCCCATCTAGGCTGGGATAGATACATGTGCTTGCCACATTTGGATCTGGCCACTGTTTCAGCAGATGTAAGGAGCAATGCGTCATGGAAGGGTTGTGGTGAAGGGAGCAAAGTTCTCACTCGTAGAAGGGATTGTGTGCAATGCTTAACAAACAACACTGCGCTGTGCCTATTTGTTTCTGATCAGAATTCAGGTGCTGGTTTCTTAGTGGGTTGAGAGAAGAATATTTTACATATTTCTTTCTTGCACACCTGCTCATTCTTTGGGATCTGCTGCAGAGATCCTTTGGTCTAAGAAGCACAACATTTTGGCAACAACCTCCATTGAGTTTCCTAAAAAGATAATGATGCCTCTTACTTTTTAAAAGAAATTTCAAGAGAGCCACTAAACTTTCGATTGGGCTTGTTTTCTGCTTGTTTTCTGCTTGTTTTCTCCTCTGTTCCCCTCCTTTTCTACTTTTGCAACATTTCAAAGCTTGCAAGCTGCCCCTTTGTTCCCAAACTTGCCTTGCTGAGTGTCGATAAATTGAGTTGGAATAATTTCACAACCAAATAAAATGAAGTGACAAAGAGCCAGATGGACCCAGAGAAACTAAAATAACATTAAGGTCTAACAGTTTGGAGGGAGAGACAGAAGGCAGTAAACATCCAGAATCTTTTTGATTTCCGATGCCACTATCTCTGCACCATCTACCAAAGGGTTATTTAAAGCTTATCAAATCATCTGCCAATGTCTTCCACCCACTGGTACCCAAATGAATGTACCTAAAACAACCGATGTTTTACTTTAGCTTTGCATCTCTTATATAGTAAGGGTGAGCATCGCAGGCAAAGAAAAGCACCAAACAGTTCAAACAACCAGTACCCAGAACAGAACAGAATAACAGTGTTGGAAGGGATCTTGGAGGTCTTCTAGTCCAACCCCCTGCTTAGGCAGGAAGCCCTGTACCATTTCAAAGAAATGGTTGACCAGTCTCTTCTTAAAAACATCCAATGTTGGAGCATTCCCAACTTTTGGAAGCAAGTTGTTCCATTGATTAATTGTTCTCACTGTCAGAAATTTCTCCTTACTTCTAAGTTGCTTCTCTCCTTGATTAGTTTCCACCCATTGCTTCTTGTTCTACACTCAGGTGTTTTGGAGAATAGCTTGACTCCCTCTGCTTTGTGGCATCCCCTGAGATATTGGAACACTGCTATCATATATCCCTTAGTCCTTCTTTTCATTAAATTAGACATACCCAGTTCCTGCAACCGTTCATGTCTTTTAGCCTCCAGTCTCATAATCATCTTTGTTGTTCTTCTCTGCACTCTTTCTAGAGTCAACATATTTTTTATATTGGATTGAGAAGTCCAGTAATTGTCTTGCTGATGCTCGCTTAACTGTAAGCTTTGACTAACGTATAATGTGAACATAATCTCATATTGAGACTCATATAGGGGCTTCTATCATGGGGACTAGAATTTAGGGTCTTGTGTTAAGTGGTTCCCTTCAGTGACTACCAAATCAAGGTACCTCCCTCCATTCCCACGGTTGAAATTCAGTTTGAAATTTCTCCCCCACCTTTAATGGAACTACCTTTTTCCATTCCAAGTGAATCTATTCATTTTTGTATTCATTTTCTAATTTAGAGAGGGCTTTGCTTTAAATCGTTTAGCAGTTTATTCTCACACACCTCTTCACTGGTGTTCACCTTCCTTGCAGTGCTGCATAGAAGACACACATTATTGAACAATGCTATGGAGGCTGACGCTATATTACAGAATAATCTATTTGGAAGGTTGTCCAATCTTGTCTTAAAAATCTCCATGAATGGAGGACCTACAACTTCTGGAGGGAAGCTCTTCCACTGGTTAATTGTTCTCACTGTCAGGAAAGTCATCCTCAGTTCTAAGATTGCTTCTCTCCTTGATTAGTTCCATCCGTTGCTTCTTGTCCTGCCTTCTGGTGCATTGGAGAATAGATTGACCCTTCCCCCCTCTTCTTTGTGGCAGCCCCTCAAATATTGGAACACTGCTATCATGTCACCTGTAGTCTTTTTCCCCCATTAAACTGGAAGATTGTGAGTTCTAATCCTGCTTTAACTCTGAAAGCTGTCTTTGGTGACTCCTGAATCATGAGGAGACAGTGAGTTCTAGTCCTGCTTTTAGCCATGAAGGACGGCAGGGTGATTTGGGGCCAATCACCAGGCAACAGTGAGTTCTAGTCCCATTTTAGCCACAACAGCCAGTTGGGTCAGTCTCTCTGAGCACAACCCATCTCACAGGATTGTCATTATGGAGAAAATAAGAGGAAGAATGTACGTAGGATATGTTCTCTGCCTTGAGTTATTTGTAAAAATAATAAAAGCAGGACATTAAAAAAAATGATGAGTTTCAATTTGTGGACTACATTAAGAAGTTTGTGGTAGATAGTTGATGACTTGTTGCTTTAATAATCCAGAAAGATATTTCTTAGCATGTGGTAATAGGTGTGGGCAGATATGTGTACATGTTGTAGGATGGGAGAGTAGATGAGCATGAGTTGTTGCTGAATTATATGATAATTCATCTCGCAAAATGAATAATTATCCTTGCGTTCTTTATCGGGTTTTTCCAGTTTTTAATGAACATAGTCGACAGGTTAGGACAAGAATGTATCGTCGTTTCTAAAGTGGAACTTTGAACAAATTTAGCAACTTCATAGTAAGGGGAAAAAAGACCGAAAAAGATTATTTAACTTAGTGTGACTTTTCATAAAATGGGGACAATTATTTAAAATTAGGTTGAGAGGAAAATCTCATGAGCCATCTGTCTGAATTGTAGCAGTTGATGTAGTTTCCCTTTGACTTTTTAAAAAGAATTTGGTAAAATTCTTGCCTAATTAGCCTCCACTTTGACCCACTAGATTAATTTGGCATTTCCACTTTTGCTTCAACCTCCTAGCTCAAAACAGTAACTGTGAGAGGGACCTTGGAGTCTTACTGGATGATCACTTGAATATGAGGTAGCATTGTGAAGCAGCAGCCAAAATAGCTAATACAATCCTGGGTTGAACAAACAGAGGCATAGAATCAAGATCAAGTGTTGCTTTATAAAACTCTAGTAAGGCCACATCTGGACTACTGCAACCAATTTTGGTCACCATACTACATCTCAAAAGATGTTGAGAGTTTGGGAAAAAAAATCAGAGAAGAGCAACTAAGATGACCAAAGGCCTGGAGACTAAAACATATGAAGAATGGCTACAGGATTTGGGCTTGGCTAGTCTAAAGAAAAGAAGAATTAGGGGCGACATGATAGCAGTATTCCAGTATTTGAAGGGTTAACACAAAGAAGAAGGGGGTCAAATTATTCTCCAAAGCACCAGAAGGCAGGACAAGAAACAATGGTTGGAAAGTAATCAAAGAGAAAAGCAACCTGAAATTAAGGAGAAACTTCCTAACAGTGAGGAACTAACCAGTGGAACAGCTTGCCACCAGAAACTGTGAGTGCTCCATCACTAAAGATAGAGACTGAACAGCCACTTATCTGACATGGTATAGGTTCTCCTGCTTGAGCAGGGGCTGGACTAGAAGACCTCCAAGGTCCCTTCCAGCTTATTCATTCATTTTAAACATTCTCTTTGAGCACTCAAATACAATCCAAAGGATGGTTTCATTTTGAAAGGCAGGATATTGGCTAATAATCATTTCAAAGCATAAAATCCAGTGAGTGCTAATATAAATAAAAACACATTTTTCTCCCTTCAATGTAGAACCTTTATATTATCATGAAACACTATCAACGTTTTCTGGTTATTCTCATCTTAGAACAGAAGTTTAGGAAGCGATGATTTGTACTTCTGTTCCTTTATAAACATCTGAGCATGTTAAGCATAAATACTCCTTGTATATTTTGAAAGCATGTACTGCTTACGTTAGTATATCTCCTCTGTGACCTATTGTTATATTCTGTTGCTATGAACTTAGGGACTTTAGCAAGTGGATAGGAGAGCAAGTTCCATTGAAAAGTGCAGTTGCATTTAATGTTACTTCCTGAAAAAAGAAAAGAAAAGGGGGAAATGCAATCCTATAGACCAGGACAGTGGTGGGATTCAATTTTTTTTTACTAGCGGTTCTGTGGGCATGGCTTGGTGGGCATGGCAGGGGAAGGATACTGTAAAATATCCATTCCCTCCCCACTCCAGGGGAAGGTTACTGTAACATCCCCATTCCCTCCCAATCAGCTGGGACTCAGGAGGCAGAGAATAGATGTGGGGCAGGACCAGTCAGAGGAGGTATTTGCCGGTTCTCTGAACTACTCAGATTTTCCGCTACTGGTTCTCCAGAACCTGTCAGAACCTGCTGAATACCACCTCTGGACCAGGGGTGTCAAACTCAAGGCCTGTGGGCCGGAAATGGCCCATAGGGTATTTAGATGTGGCTCTTGGGTCCACCATGGAAAGAGCGAAGGACTGGCCCATGGTGCCTCTGCCAGCGAAAACCGTTTTCAGCTGTGATGGCTTCCTGTAGCCCTTTGCCAGTGAAAACGGAGCTAGGGAAGACTGCATGCTGTATTGCCTCCCCAACAATCTGGGTCCTCATTTTGCCGACCTCGAAAGGATGAAAGGTTGAGCCAGTGGTGGGTTGAAGGTGGTACGCCCCAGTATGGGCGTACCAGTGCCTGCCCGGAGCACTGGGTACCATTCCGGTACGGTGCTCCAGAGGCCCCCTCCTTCGTCCTTACCTGTCTTTAAACTCTTCAGCGCTTCCGTGCACAAACACGGCATGTACAGCACCTGCGCGATGCTCCGCCGAGCAGCTGGAGCCTCACAGAGGCATCGCTGGAGGGTAGGATGCATGTGCGCGCTGTGCGCATTCATGTGGAGGACGCCGGGACCCGTTGCACCATACCGGTTGCACCGAGATCCGGAACCCATCACTGGGTTGAGTCAACCTTGAGCCAATTGGGATCGAACTGCTGACAGTGGGCAGAAGTAGCCTGCAATGCTGCATTCTAAGCACTGTGCCACCACGGCTCTTCTCCCTCTTTTACCACACCTGTAACAACTTTCCAGCATAATGGATAGTTTATTTTGGATTAGCTAAGGTTTGTACCTAAAACAAACTTCCATTTTTGGTGTTGTGCAACAGACTTCTCAATTTCTTTTCGTTGACACTGTGAATGAAAGAAGAAACACAATTGCTTATGCATTTGAACTCATGATGACTTTTTTATATTTGCAGCTGAATGGCATTAAAATGGTGGATGAACCTATGGAGGAAGGAGAACCATATTTCTGTAATGTAAGTACATTTGGGATACTCCTCATGATGGGAATTGAAATAATTTTATATTATCTGGGGACCCTGTAGGGTGCAATCATCAAGGCATAAACCAGGAGACAGTGAGTTCTAATCCTCTGGGTGACCTTGGGCCAGTCATGATTTTTCAGCCCTAGGAAAAAAGCAATGGTAAAAACTTCTGGGGGAAAAAAAACTTGCCAAGAAAACTGCGGGGATTGTTCAGGCAGTCTATAAGAATTGGGCAAGATTTAATGCAAGAAAACAAAATTATACGATAGCAGCGTAAAGAGGAGACAAAAGAAATTTTCCTTCAGTGAAAATGACTTTTTGGGCCACTCTGAGGATTAAGTACATACAAAATTTTTGGTTTGCCTAGCTGTGATTTTAAAATGATTACATATTTTTAAGATGCAAGTCTGCATTTAAAATAAATAAATAAATAAATAAATAAATAAATAAATAAATAAATAAATAAATAAATAAATCTAATTCTGTAAGAATTGCATCCGGAGCTCCTGCTTGTTTAAAACAGGAACAAATGGTATCCAATGAAATGTTTTAGTCTGAACATGCAACTGGATTTTTTCCCCAAATTTCAAGGTTTTTGATGCCCTTCAGTCAAACTTCATTCTTTGTGGTTATATCCATGCAATTTTCTTGACATTCCCAAGGGAAGTGGTTTGCCATTACCTTTTTCCGAGATTCTTTTTTTTTTCTATTTTCCAATCCAGCCGGTTTCCTTGGAATTCCCATCTAATTCTCGCAAAATCAAATACTAATCAGGGCTGGTTAATTTGTGAGATCAGTTATGGCTGGCTGTGTGCTGCCATCTACTGAGTCCAGCGGTGGAAAACAACATTGAAAACGAAGTTTTGCAAAAGTGTCTTGTTTGCAGAAATATTTCTCCTTTTTGGCTTGTAGAAAGTTGTGGGGGAGGAATTGTGTTAGATACCTTATCAACTTATTAGCCATGGTTACAATTGCACATAAGAAATTCCCGTGGTGACTAGTTATAGATATAGTTGAGAAAAATAAAATAGTTCTCAGCTCAGAGAATTGAAGGAAGGACAGAAGGAAGGGGTTCCCTTATACGTCAAATTCAAACACCCAATTGTTTGTTTTTTGGTCAATGTTGGTGATTTAATTCCATAGTAGTTGTTTAACATGATGCCAATTACCTCCACTAGACCGATTAGATCCCACAGATTAGGCCTCCTCCGAATTCCATCCGCCGGCCAATGCTGGCTGGCGACTACCCAGAGGAGAGCCTTCTCTGTGGCTGCTCCGACCCTCTGGAACGAGCTCCCCATGGAGATTCGAACCCTCACCACCCTCCAGGCCTTCCGCAAAGCCCTTAAAACCTGGCTGTTCCGACAGGCCTGGGGCTAAAGAGCTTTTGCCCCCCCCCCCCCTCGAATGGTATGGTTGTTGTGTGCTTTTAAATTGTGTATTGTTTTGTTTGTCTTTTTATCCCTTATCTGTATCCCCTTCCCTGACTTGGATTGTGAGCCGCCCTGAGTCCCTTCCGGGGAAAAGGGCGGCATATAAGTGCAATAAATTCAATTCAATTCAATGTTGCTTGCTCTGCCTTTATTTTGTCCCAGGGATATCAGATTCCTCCTCTTCCAATAGCTTATAGTTTTGCTTGCAAGCCTTACCTAGGAAATGAACACCTTAAAAATATTTTGACAATGAAATGCCAATTCTTGCTGACAATTGCTCTGTTTTATATTTCCCTGATAGTAGGAGATACAATATGATTACACACACACACACACACACACACACCATATATATTGTGAGTGTACACAACATACTCACAATACACACACACATACACACACACGTCTTTCTTCTGGGTCCCAAAATAAGAACTAGGGCTTATTTTCAGGGGATGTCTTATTGTTTTTCTGTGTTAAAGAGGCCCACTTCTTCTGCTTGCTCAAGGCAGGGCAGGAAGCCGCGTAGCATGCCAGCGCCACCGCCATGAGGTGAGGGGATGGAGCTTCCGTACACGCCCCGCTCTGGCTTACCTCAGGGCCCGCGCAGCCAGGCCATCCACACTCCGATACCTGCCTTGCCTTGCAGCCACGCCATTAGCACACCGCTCAGCCTCTTGCTCCATTGTGACCATGGGCAAGCAGAAGTGAGCCGGCGAGGCAGGTGTTGCGGCGTGGATGGTCTGGATGTGGGGGGCCTGAGGTATGGGGCACATGGGTCAGCTCCACCACCATCCCACCTCACCTGGTGGATGTGGCACCACAAGCAACCAGAGGGAATGGGTGGCCAGCTGGCTTTGCAAGCTCTTGAGTAGGGCTTTTTTTGGGGTGGGGTGGGGTAGGGATAGGGATGTAACATGTAAAACATTATTTTTGGGGGGATAGGTCTTACTTTCATGGGTATAGGATATTTATTTCAAAAGCTGGGGAAAAAAGAGGGAAGAATCCAAAAGAGATGTGGAAATTCTCCACAGATTCTAATGCTTATCCTGGAAGAAACTCTCCCACTCATTCCCAACAAATTACACTGTCCATAACTTGAGCACTATCATCTTAACCATATATTAGTAGGTCTCAGCAGTAAATGCGTTGGCTGCTAATTAAAGAGAAGCTGTTGGCCAAGGAACTTTATTTGTTCTATGTTTTGTGTTATTCCAGGAATTGCTACTCATAGTAAGGCTTCCATGTAAATTAGAACTGAAAAGACGCTTAATCTAGGAGTTAGATAACATTTTTTTTCTTATTAGACAAGATTCTTTTACAATATTAGCCGCACAAGGGGACAATGGGAGCTGGAAAATATAATATCTTTTTCATGCGGTAATATATATTTCAAGTCAGGGTAGCTCATTTCCTACAAATTAAAGAATGTGTTGTATACTCGTTGTTAAGGTTCTAGTTGGTTTGGGGAATATTTAAACATGTTGAAATGACAACCTCAGTAATCAATAGTCAATATTAAAGCTAGATTTAGATAAAGCTGAAGGCTACAAATATTTATAATATTAATTAACACGTAATGCTAATTAGTGACATTCACTGGTTTGGATGAAATCAATCAAATAAATTTTCTGGAGATAGTATCATAAGTTTAGAATACTGTTTGCTGGTATTATTACATTATTGTAATCCTATATTAGTAATACAGTAAAATAACAGAATATAACAAGAAGGTTTTACTGCATCATTGAAACGGTTGGGATTTGTAAACATAAAAACAAAAATCTTGGGATTTTAATTAATAGTAATACAATATTACATATATTCATGCCATTACATTTTTCTGCTCAGTTATATTGGACAGAAATTGTACTGTCCATCACTGCTTAAGTGCAGTCACAGTGGTAGATATGGAGCGGAAGAACATAGATGAATCCAGTTCTTCAACCTAGAACTGAAAACGAAAACTTTTCTTCTGACTCATTTGCTTTTTTTTAAACAATTCTGTGAATTTGTTTCGATCTTTTAAGTAGAATTGAGGAAGAAGGAAGTAAATAAATATTGTGAAATCCAGTTGATTACTTCAGTTGGATCTTGGCAACATTGGTGAATCTTCTCAGCTGTGCCACAGTTGTTCCAGATTTTAACATCTAATTAAACCACTCTTGTGGAAAAGCTAAGCGAATCCAGGTGTTAGATCAAATGAATAGGTGAAGATAGATCCCACAGAAAGGAAGAGAAGGGCGCACAAGTTGGCATCATCTAGCATAGCGACAATTTTCATACCGTCCTTCCCCCAAAATAAGACTGGGTCTTATACTAATTTTTGCTCCAAAAGATGCACTAGGCCTTATTTTCTGGTTAAGTCTTATTTTGGGGGGGAACTGCAAAATTAATTGCGTTCATCTGGCTGATGATTTTAACGGGGGCTTATTTGGGGGGTAGGAATATATATTACGAGCATCCTGAAAAAACCATGCCTGGGCTTATTTTCCAGTTGGGTCTTATTTTCGGGGAAACAGGGTACTTGCATATGATATTACAATTTTACAGGAAACAGTAACAGAGTTAGAAGGGACTTTGGATGTCATCTAGTCCAACCGCCTGCTCATGCAGGAGACCTGTACTAGGGATTTGAATGGCCAACCTTTCTGATTGACAAGCTCATTGTCTTAGCTACTGAGCCAGTCAGGCAAATGTTTGACGCCACCATAACGTGCACGTTGACATTTCACTGTTATTGTGAACATCTACATGTTCACTTTCTTCTTGTTTCTGCAGTCCAATCTCCTAACTGCGAGACTGGGCTTTAGAAAGAAGAAGAAAGTGAAAATGTAAGGGTTTTTTTTTTTGGGGGGGGGGGGGGAGAGACTGGCCTTTAGAAAGAAGAAAGTGAAAATGTAGAGGGTTTTTTTTTCCGGGGGGAGACTGGGCTTTAGAAACAAGAAGAAAGTGAAAATGTAAGGGTTTTTTTTGGGGGGGGGAGGGAGGATGTTAGGCCAGAACTAACGAACCTGGAAACTGATGGAGCATTATGCAGTTGTGCAACACATGTTTTCTTTCTCCTGTTCTGCTGCGTGTGGAGCTGCTGCCCACACTCAACAGCTGTTGAAATTCCAAATTCTGTTCAAAATCCTTTTTCCCCCTTTTTCTTCTTCTCTCTCTCTCTCTCTCTCTATTATGTGGCTACTGCTCAGTATTTAGAATTCACTGAAAGTACTGTAGCATTTCAGATCCTTCAGTGGTGTGAGGTCTACGATGACTCAGCCAGCAAATGTTCCGATTATGGTAATAAGCGAGTATAACATCATTTCCACTGACAGTGGCATTCAAAAGCGTTGTTTTCTTAAGTTCTTATTTAATTACTACTGTGTCAGTTTCCACAGAAACCCGTTCTACTGTCAAATCCGGGTTACCCAGATCATTTTGAAACATAGAAACAGATGAACTGTTAAGATCGGTTCATTTAAATGATTTAAAAAAAAAACCCAGTGAAAAACCATCATCATTAGATATTGGATATTGACGCTTCAACTTGGACTGATGGATGCCATTTCTTCTTTCTTTCTTTCTTTCTTTCTTTCTTTCTTTCTTTCTTTCTTTCATTCTTTCTTTCTTTCTTTCTTTCTTTCTTTCTTTCTCTCCTACCTTTAAGCTGCTTTTTTTTCTGGGAAAGCGGTACTTTTTCAGTGTACCCAAATCTAGTTCTAAGATGGTTTCTAGTATCTTACACCTGTGCAAAATATTGCAGTGTTCCAATAACTCAGGGGCTGCCACAAAGAAGAGGGAGTCAAGCTATTCTCCAAAGCCCCTGAGGGTAGGAGAAAAAGCAATGAGTGGAAACTAATCAAGGAGAGAAGAAACTTAGAACTGAGGGGAAATTTCCTGTCGGTGAGAACAATTAAACAGTGGAACGACTTGCCTCTAGAAGTTGTGAATGCCCCAACACTGGAAGTTTTTAAGAAGATATTGTCTCTTTGGACAAATGATCTGAACATTTGTCTGAAATGGTATAGGGCAGTCATGGTGAACCTTTTCGGCACCGAGTGCCCAAGCCAGAACATGCATGCATATGTGTGTGAGCCAGTGGTGGGTTTCAATTTTTTTTAGAACCTCTTCTGTAGGTGTGGCTTGCTTTGTTGGAGTGGCTTGCCAGCCATGTGACTGGGTGGGAGTGGCTTGCTGGCCATGTGACTGAGTGGGCATGGCCAACTTGTAAAATGTGGTGAAACTCACTTAACAACACTCTTGCTTAGCAACCAAAATGTTGGCTCAGAAATTCTGGCATTTGAAGCACGCAAGTCTTAAAGCTGTCAAGTTACAAGACCCTTGCACCCCTAGCCCTTTAGAAAAAACCCAGGAGTGTTCAAACTTGACAACTTTAAGACTTGTGGACTTCAATTCCCAGAATTCCTCCTCTCATTCTTCATCTTGATGATATGTGGACAGGCGTGGGGAGGGAGCTGGAACCTGTTCTAAACAGCACTGTAGATTTGTGGAACCTCTTCTATAGAAGAGGCTAGAACTGGCAGGAACCCACCCCTGGTGTGTGTGCACACTGGAGCACCAAAAACCTGAAGACCAGCTGGTTGGTGTTTACATGCCTGGGTTTTTGTTGTTGTTGTTTTTTTTGCTGTTTTTCAGGTTATTTTTGGGCTGGGTTTGGCCTGAAAAACAGCCTGAAAATGCCCCCCCAAAAAACGGCCTGAGAATGCCCCCCAAAATGCCCCCCAAAACAGGTGCATGTGCGAATCAGAAACCAGAACAACAGCTGGCAACAGTGCGCGTGCCCGCAGAGCGGGCTCTGCATGCCACCTCTGGCCATAGATTTGCCATCATGGGTATAGGGTTTCCTGCTTGAGCAGTGGGTTGGACTGGAAGTCTTCCAAAGTCCCTTCCAACTTTCTGACTCTCTAAAAGAATAAAAGCCACTGATGTAAATGATTAATGTGCTGAAAAGATGGCAAAGAAATTTTGGGCTCAATGTTCTTTTCGGGGAAGTTTTGAGTCAAGATGGGAGAAGATCTGAAGTTCTAGAGCACATCTTTTTTGCAAGGTCATTATTAACCGTACAATGTTATTTATCAGAGAACACAGAATAAGTCAAATTAGGGTGAATTATTCCTTGGTAAATAATATTGGATTGTACCCTGCCTCCCCACCCCTCCCTGTAATATGTTATTTTTGGGTTGTGAAACCATCAAGAAAATTTAAAGAGTCTCAGCCTTATAAGCAGAAATAAATATTTATACTTTTAAACCTTGAAAGCTAAAGGCAAGGAAAATTCTGCAGGTGTATCCAAAAGTCTATAAAATAGGGAGTCCCTTCTCAGTGCCTTTTCACTGGATTCTACAATGACAAGAGTTCCTTTAATGTATAAATAGTCAAGTCTTAAAAATAACAAAAGCTTTACTATACATTTTCTCAGATTGTAAACTACAGTTCGGGTCTTCTGTTCCAAATATGTATGTTGAACAGCCTTTTCAAAGGTGGTAAGCCATCTTTGCCTCTTTGTTCCTTACAAACCATAAAACATCAACAATATCCTTTACAGCTATGGATAATCTTCTTTAAAAACCTAGATAAACAAGCAGAGTGCAGAGACCTTAACTAATGTAGCACTCATTCTTATCAGCTTTTATTTTTCTTTCTTTCTTTTCTCTCACTTTCTCTCTCTCTCACTTTCTCTCTCTCTCTCTCTCTCTCTCTCTCCCTTCCTTCCTTCCTTTCTTTCAATAGGATGAAGGAAGTGTCAAAGAGATTCCTATTACCCATCATGTGAAAGAAGGATGTGAAAAAGCAGATCCGGCACAATTTGAATTGCTTAAAGTCCTTGGTCAAGGATCATTTGGAAAGGTAACAATGAAAACAAACCGTATTTCTTTTAAATTTGCACTGGATGTCCTATAGAGCCCCTGATTCATTCCTCTACTACATACAAGCCTAGCGTTTTTAAGTGTTGGGGAATGTACTATAGTAAATCCTGTGAGCATTTCAGTAGCAATAGCTGTAGCACTTAGACTTATACATTATTTCTCAGTGGTTTACAACCCTCTCTAAGCAGTTTACATAGTCACCAATAATCTGGGTCCTTGTTTTACTGACCTCGGAAGAATGGAAGGTTGAGTCAACCTTGAACCGGTCAGGATCAAACTGCTGGCAGTGGGCAGAGTCAGCCTGCAATATTACATTTTAACCACTGTGCCACCAGGGCTCTTTTTCAGTAGCTTTCCTGGCTCTCTGTTTACAAGAAACCTCATGACAGGTAGTCCTCGACTTATAACCATTCATTTAGCAACTGTTTGAACTTGCAAAAGCACTGAAAAAAGTGACTTATGACCAGTCCTCGCACTTATGACTGTCACAGCATCCCCACAGTCACATGATCCAAATTCAGGCACTTAGCAATTGACATTTACTGATGACAGTTGCAGCATCGCAGGGCGATGTGGTTGTCACCCACAACTTTTCTAGACAGCTTCGAACAAGCAAAGTTAATGTTGGAATCTGGATTCGCTTAGCGACTGTGTGGGTCACTTAACAACTGAAGTGGTTCACTTAACAATTGTGGCAAAAACAAGGTTATAAAATCAGGCACGGCGATCTTTTTTGTTGATGCCTACTTTGTGTTTGAAGGAAGTAAAAATACAAAACAAAACCCCCCATCTCTGATAAGTTGGAGATAAACTATCAACAGCTAAAAAAAATTATATAAACACCCTTTAAACATATGTTCATCTTTGCATCGTTGCTGAAACATTAAAATGTGTGAGCCATTTGGACTGAGTTGCTAGATTCTTCACAAGGAAAGTTAAAAGATTTCTTTCTTGCTTCCCATTCCCCTACTCTCAATTAGTTTTATTGATCATATTTGCAAATCGGCCTCCTGCATTTAAATGAAGTGCTGCAGTAGGTTTATACATTTCCAGCCGAGTCACTTTGAAGAAAATGCAGGTATTCAGGAGTGCCCTGGTTAGCATGACAGTAGCATCCACCTGCATTCCTTAAACAAAATTGGATCTTGCAGGATCCAATTTTGGTCCCTCACTAGGACAGAGATTTAGTTTTTTGGGCTGGAGCCCATCTTCACACACTCTGCTAAAGAGGAATTCTGTTCTGACCCAGCTCCCCAAACATGACAAACCCTCTATAGTTGAAGCAATTATTGCTTTATTAGGAGTGGCGGCAACTTTGGCAAAAAGTTTCTCTCTCCCGCAGCAAGCTAACAAGTCTATCCGGCAGGGGGATGAATAGTTGTTGGCCACATCTATTCAACTCCGCCCCCTGCCTTTTATCCCCAGAGCTAAGGTGGGGCTTTATAGCAGTGGTGGCTCTTCCTTCCCAAGGACTGGTCCATAGATTTCCACTGCTCTCCTCTCCTCTGTCTTCTGCGCATCCGCGTGTCAGGCACTGGACTCAGCTGTTCCCCCTCTTCCTCATCAGCCACATCTAGACCTGGGGGCCTGTTCACTCTCCATCTGAGGGCTGATGGACAGCCCAGGCTCCGCCTCTGTCTCTCTCTCCCCCCTCTTTGACAGCTCCATTCCCTCTTCCCCCTCAGAGCTCTCAGTTTGCCTTGATGCTCACCCTGACTCCCACGCCACCTCCTCATCTGATTCGGCTGCTGGAGGAGCCAGCGGCTGACACACCACAACAAATTCTCTGAGGATTGGCTCCAGCACGAGTCCGAAAGCTTGGAAGAATAAGTCTCTAGTCCCCATGGCCGACCCAGATTGGAATATTATCAATATTATCCTGGGTCATGTATATTTGCCTTCATTTGTGAAAATGTGTTTCTTCCTAGGATTGCATTATAGCTGGCAAGTAGGGATGCAATTAACAAAACAAAACAAAAAAGAGACAGTTGCTTTAAAGAGCTGCCAAGAAGTGTGACCAGCTTTTGAATCCAAAGCCCTCCAGAGGCTTATGGTTTCAAACTTTTATACTTCTCTTTCTAAATAGTGTCTAGACACAGTTAGCTGCTTCTTTCTTCTTCACCACATACCTAATGCTTTATTTTCTCCTTTGGTTTCAATGCTGCAATGCTAGGTTTGTACTGGCGGCTAAATCGTTGTTTAATTCTTCATGAGATTAAAAGTGGCTTTTAATCTTTTGGAACATCTGCAGTTCAACAGTTGGTTTTAATGGCTTTAACTGAATCCAAAAAAGTAATACAGATTAATTATTTCTGTGGATGAGGCTCCGGAATGCTTAGCAATTGCCTCCCTGGCTAGGGAATTCTGGGAATTCAGGTTCATCTATCTGGAAGGATTCCAGGTTGGAGAAGTCGGATTTAAGGAATAAGGGAATAATGGTGTTGATGATTGAGTATGTGTGCATGTGTGCTCAAGTGCCACAATTAGATTTGCAGAGGTTTAGTTTGTGTTCTCATAGAATTGCGTAGTATTTCTTTGCAGAGGAATATTTTATTTCTGTAGAATTAATTTTGGAGAACTTGGGTTTTGTTTTTAAAAAAACAGACATTGGAAGTATTATTCTAAACTTGAATAGCATGTCTTACATCAGCTCATTTAGAATGTATGGTTACTAGAAAGAAATTCATTGGACTACGTGAGATAGCAATAGCAATAGCAGTAGACTTATATACCGCTTCATAGGGCTTTCAGCCCTCTCTAAGCGGTTTACAGAGAGTCAGCATATTGCCCCCAACAATCTGGGTCCTCATTTTACCCACCTCGGAAGGATGGAAGGCTGAGTCAATCCTGAGCCGGTGAGATTTGAACCGCTGAACTGCTGATCTAGCAGTAGCCTGCAGTGCTGCATTTAACCACTGCGCCACCTTGGCTCTTGCACATTTTAGTAATGTGTTATAACATATTTAATCTTTATCGTTTGTTGAGGTTTTCCTTGTGAGAAAAATCATTGGTCCTGATGCTGGACATCTTTATGCCATGAAAGTTCTAAAGAAGGCTTCCTTGAAAGGTATGCTTGTTTTAAAATAAAGTTAAAAAAATACTTCCTGCTGTGTTTATTTTTATTTGTGAAATAAAATAACCATTTATAACTTAATAATCAACTTTTATCTTTAAAAGTGCAGATAAACTGCATTGAAGATTGTGGTATTTGAACTTTCCATAGGAATGAATGTGAAATCATATTCAGTATTGTGAACATATTATTTATATGGAAGCAAGTGGTTATGGTAGATTTTTCACTAACCGACTAGTTGTCCCAAAAGTGTTTTTTTTTTGGAGAGGCAACTGGACTTCCTTGTTTTTTTTTCATTTTTGAAGACATTTTGCTTCTCATCCAAGAAGCTTCTTCAGCTCTGACAGCATTGGGGGGGTGGGGGGAAGGATTTATATTCCTTGCAGACAGCTGGACATTTGCATCCATTTAGAGGGTCATTGAAGGACTTGGATATTTATCTGTGTCCTCAGGGTCACCTGGTTCCTGTAGTCCGCAGTTTTTCTCTGGAAATCCATTCCTACACTCACACCATTTAAAGGGTGTTCATCCCAAATTGTATAGCTAAAAATTGCAGACTACATGAGCCAGAAGCGCTACTCAGGTGACCCTGAGGACAGAGATAAACCTTCAAGTGTTTCAACGATCCCCTAAAAGGATGCAAATGTCCAGCTGTCTGCAAGGAATATAAATCCTTCCATCCCCCCACCCTATCCTGTCAGAGCTGAAGAAGCTTCTTGGATGAGAAGCGAAATGTCTTCGAAAACGAAAAAAAACAAGGAAATCTACTTGCCTCCTGAAAAAGCAGCTTTGGGACAACCATGACCTGAATGACTGAGAATCTCTACAGACATCTAACCAACTGCTTATAGATTTCTTAGCCGTATCATCAGTCCCTGTTGCAAAAATCTCTTTTTATAATCACAGAGATGCTTCCGCCAACCTAGCAGTTTGAAAGCACGTAAAAAAGGCAAGTAGGAAAATAGGAACCACCTTTGATGAGAAGGTAACAGCGTTCTGTGCTCCTTCAGCATTTAGTCATGCTGGCCACATGACCACAAAGAGACGTCTTCGGACAGCGCTGCCTCTTCGGCTTTGAAAAGGAGATGAGCAGCGCCCCCTAGAGTTGGGGACGACTAGCGCATATGTGATTTACCCTTTAAAGCAGTACTTCTCAACTTTAGCAGCAGATGGTGTGGACTTTTAAGATGTGTGGACTTCAACTCCCAGAATTCCCCGGCCAAATGAAGTCCGTACATTTTAAAGCTGCAAAGGTTGAGAAACAGGTTGAGGAAATGACAGTTCCATATCACTATGAGTTTTTGTTAAAAAAGGGTATTCCCATCTAAGACATCAGAAGCGATGTTCGATTCAATTATTACCAGTAGAATTTTGAAGTGGCTGTTTTAAATGACTCACCAGAAAGTTGGCAGAGTTCACGAATATCCCATACTGGTGAGTCATACGACAGTTGTGACTTTTTTGTGATGTTTTGGTGTGCTTGATGGTTGGATGTTCATGGTCGCTTGAAGTTTCCCCTGGGATTTCCATGGAAGTCACTGCAACACTTCCGCAAAATGACTACTGAAAATGAAATTTTCTCATAAAAATCCTTTGTATGTGCGCCTATTGTAAAAGGCATAAGTACGTATTTAGTTTCACTCTTCTTGGAAAATTTATGTTTGCAGTTCGAGATAGAGTCCGCACAAAGATGGAGAGAGATATATTAGTAGAAGTAAATCATCCGTTTATTGTCAAACTGCACTATGGTGAGTATTACTGTCTGTGGCTTTGATCAAGGTTTATCCGATAAATGTCTTCATTTCTAGAGTTTGAATTACATCTACTAGCTTGGTTTTTTTTTTTTTTTTTTAAAAAGCAGACTTTATATTGTGTGACAAGCCATTTAAGCAGTTATTTTTAAATGTTTTCCATGAAACTGGGTTTATTTAGATAAAAGTTTTATTATTTATTTAGCACATGGCGTACCATATGGGGACTAACAATATATATTAACATTGCATCTAGATAAGGGATGTCAGACTCAAGGCCCGTGGGCCAATCCGGCCCATAGGCTGCTTAGATCTGACCCACAGTACCTCCGCCAGTGAAAATGAAGCTTGAGAGGGCCACTGGTGGCCCTCCTGGGCCCGTTTTCAGTCACGACGGTCTCCGCAATGGGCACATTTTTGCTGCCAAAGGACTGCAGGAGGCCATTGCAGCCGAAAACAGGGAGCCCCTGCAGACTCTGCTTTCACTGTCAGAGAACTAGCAAAACAAACTAAAAACAAAAAAAGGAGAAATGTTTCCCCTTTTGCACTTGAGCATGGAAGAAGGGACGGGAAAAGGGAAAGGGAAAGAGGAAAGACAAAGAAAAAGAAGGAAAGATGGGAAGAGCGCAAGTGTTCTGACCTAGGCTTCCCAAGATCATTTTATTCTCCAGACAAAACCCCTTTTATTTAGGTTAAAGGGAATTCCTCTCCAGCGAAGTCCCAGCAAACAGTCTTTCATGAGATTTCACAACTACAGACCTTTATCAGGCTTGGAGAGCTGCCAGGCTGATAGCCGAAATGACGCAGTGGTTTGGGTGCAGTACTGCAGGCCACTTCAGCTGACTGTTATCTGCAGTTCAGCGGTTCTAATCTCACCGGCTCAAGGTTGACTCAGCCTTCCATCCTTCCGAGGAGGGTGAAATGAGGACCCAGACTGTGGGGGCGATATGCTGACTCTGTAAACCGCTTAGAGAGGGCCGAAAGCCCTATGAAGCAGTATATAAGTCTAACTGCTATTGCTATTGCTATCTTCCAAATGCCGCTCTGTAGCAGACAATACTTGGCAAGAAGTCAGGGACAGATCTTCACCCTACTGAATTGAAGTAATTGTCTCCTGCAAACTCCTCTCCCCTTTCGTTCCTCTTTATTCCTCATGGGAGGGGTCATTCGCCATCCACCTGTGACTTTATTCCCAAGTCGACCCCTGTTCTTTAGCTGTTCCCTTCGACTGGAAACTCTGTGCATGCACACATTGGGAACAGGCTCCAGCTGTTCTTCTGTCCCACTGATCTCCGACTCTGAAGGCAGCTGATAACTGTCGGATGGCCCTGACCCCATCTCTGCCTCCGACACAGAGCCCTCATCAGAGCCTTCCCCAGTCTCCAGGAGAAAGGAGAATGAAGAGGGAAGGAAAAAGAAGAAAAGGAAGGGAGGGAGGGAAGGAAGGAAGATTATAATGAGAGGGAGGAAAGGTCTGAGGGAAGTTCTGCCTTAGCATTTGGCCACCATAGGTGCCCCACCATATGAGTGATGTCGAGCTGGCCATGCCCCCCTGAGATCAAACACAACTCTGATGCAGCCCTCAATGAAGTTGAGTATGACACCCCTGTCCTAAATTAATAGAACATTGTTAATTTATTAATTGATTAATAAATATTGTTTAGTGTTTTATCTACGCGCCATATCTGTTGTTCCACAAAACTGATTCATGTTTTATGGCTGCTCTTTCCAGCCTTCCAGACTGAAGGAAAGCTATATTTAATATTGGATTTTCTCAGGGGAGGAGACGTGTTCACAAGATTATCCAAAGAGGTATGTATTTATGGACCTTTTAAAACATAGCTTATACTAAGTTTTTATCTTTGCCTTTTCTTCCAAGAGCTCCGCTTTCTCTTTTTTATATTTTCAATAGCCATGTGGGAGAGACATGGTGGTGCGGTGGCCTAAAGGTGGACCTCTTGCCTCACAACCAGGAGGCTGTGAGTTCAATCCTAGGTACAGGCAGATATTTCTCTCTCTCTCTCTCTGGGCACAATGAGAACAAAAGTTCGCATTGGTGACAGGAAGGCATCCGGCCATTAAAACACTATTCAGTTGCCCGGACTCCACCCCACAAAGGATTATGGGGTCATTAAAAGGAGTTGATGATAATGTGAGAGGGACATTATGCTCAGAGGAGATGACCAACTCAAATCCATTTATTCTATACTTTAGTTTCAAATCTGGGCAGTTTTTTTTTTCCTTGCCTAAATCTGTCTCTCTTTCACTGTTCAGCAGTGAAGAAACTGGATCAACTTGCCATTAATATCTCTTAACCTAATCTCCCTCCAAATTGTGAGGACAAATTGCGATCGTGAACTTAAGAGGGTGGAATGCTGTTTTTGGCTTTCTGGAGGAAAGGCAGGATTGAATAAATAGTTGCCTCCTACACTGTTATGACTACATAAAAATCATCTTACTCTCTGCATTTAGAAATGTTGTTTTTTTTCCTCACTCAAAGGAAAGGTTTCTGTGTAAAAACACAACGAGGTCAAATATATTAATAAATAAAGCATTTCTCGCTATGTAAGGAAGTAGGATTTTTTTTCTCTCCAGGACTCAGAAATGTCTTAGAAGGGACACTAAAAGAAGAGATGTTTCAAAGCCCACCGGAGTGCAAACCCCGTATCATCTGGGTGCTTTAATAGAATAGAATATAATTCTTCATTGACCAAGTGTGATTGGACACACAAGGAATTTGTCTTTGGTGCATATGCTCCAGAGTGGGTTGCTGCCGGCATTATTGCCAGGTGCGCACGTAATTTTGTGCGCGTGCCATATGCGCGCTCCACACGCATGCACATTTGCTCAGAAGTGCAATCAAAATTGCTCTGCGCAAAAGCAGAAAACAAGATGGCAGCGCCTATGGCGCCACTGGGAGAACCAGTTCAGGGTGGTGGTGGCAAGCCTGGGTTGATGCCAGTTCCAGCGCTCCAAGGCGCCAAAATACATTCACCAAGAATAAAAAGATACAACACTTAGTGATAGTCATGGTTACTAATAAGTTATCAAATCGTACTAGTAAACAAATAAAACAATATAAATTGAAAGATACAAGCAACATGGTTATAGTCATAAGTGGGAAGAGATAGATACTAGGAAGGAAGAGAATAATAATAATAATACAGTTTTAGTAAATTATTTGATAGTGTTGTGGGAATTAGTTGTTTAGCAGAGTGATGGCATTTGGGGGAAAAAACTGTCCTTGTGTCTAGTTGTTTTGGTGTGCAGTGCTCTGCAGCATCATTTTGAGGGCAGAAGTTGAAACAATTGATGTCCAGGACGTGAGGGGTCTATAGATATTTTCACAGCCCTCTTTTTGACTCGTGCAGTGTACAGGTCCTCTGTGGATGGCAGGTTGGCAGTAATCATTTTTTTCTGCAGTTCTGATTCTCCTCTGAAGTCCGTGTCTGTCTTGTTGGGTTGCAGAGCCAAACCAGACAGTTATGGAGGTGCAGATGACAGACTCAATCATTCCTCTGTAGAACTGAGTCATAAACAAGTGTTCGACTCAATTTTTGGGGTGCTGCAACCCTGTTCAGATCATTTCAGAGTTTTGTGTTTAATGGTTACATCTCACTTTTAATTTCTATGATCTTGGAGATCTTTTCATCATATGGGATTATTTGAGATAATTAAATAATCTTGTTCGTTTGGACCTTTTTTTTTCATTCAGAGGAAGTAGGTATTCTGTGGACACATGGCCTTCCAGAAGTCAACTATTCAACTTCCCTTCTAATCATTCATTTGTCATTGATGAGTTGCCTCAAAAGGCATGCTCTGAATATTTATTCTTGGAGGACTAATAGGATCAATGCCTGTGGAGATTCTCTGTCATCCAGGTCATGGTTGTCCCAAAGGTGCTTTCTCAAAGAGCAACTGGCATTTGTTTTTCCTTTGTTTTCCTTTGTCTTCAAGGAAAAACAAAAGTCCAGTTGCCTTTTCGCAAAACATTGGAAGGGCGAGGAGATCCCCAGAGAAGAAAAGAGAGTAACAAACATTTTAGAATGTACAGAAATGAATAAACTAACATTTGAAATTAAAGAAAGGGAAGACACTGAACATTTTGAGGGATCTGTTTTATCAACGGCTAAATAAGAGAATCAGGAGTTAGAACTTCTAAAATTACAAGAGAAAGAATAACTTTATTATTAGGGTTGATTACTGTAACTTATTAATTTTGATTAGCATTAACAATTAATACGTATTCATATTATGAGGGAAAAACACTGTTCTTATGCAATTGCTATTAGAGAGTACTATTATTATTACTATGATGAATATTACTTAAAAGAATTGTAACCAGGCAACACACTTGTCTATATGGATTTCGAACATGTTGCTTTTTCTATTTATATTAATAAAAAATTTACAAAGAACAAGCACCCTTGTTTACAAACAACAGGCAGTACGGACTAGTCCCGTGATGGAGAAACTATGGCACGCATGCCAGAGCTGACACGCAGAGCCCCTTCTGCAGGCACGCGTGCTGTTGCCAGCTGTTCTTCTGGTTTCCGGCAACCAGCTGGTCTTGGTGGGTGCTGGAACACCAGAAAATGGCCTGAGAATGACCCAAAAATGGCCTGAAAAAGAGCCTGAAGATGGCCCAAAAAACAGCCTGAAAGCGGCCTAAAAATGGCCTGGAAATTTCCAGAGTGCCGGAAACCCAAAGTCCAGCTGGCCAGCGTGCGCATGCACACCAGCTGGCTGGTCTTCAGGTTCCAGGCACTCTGGTGCATGCACACGCATTCCAGTTTGGGCACTCATTGCCGAAAAGGTTCGCCATCCCCGGACTAGTGAATTTGCATCGCCGATCTTTAAACTCTGTAGGATTTGCTAACGTCTTTGATGTACAGAAATTTAACCAGAGCGGAATGTAAATCTATATAGTTCTTATTAGGTTATGTTTACAGAGGAAGATGTGAAATTCTACCTCGCAGAACTGGCTCTAGCTTTGGATCACCTCCACAGCTTGGGAATTGTATACCGGGACTTGAAGCCAGAAAAGTAAAGTAAAATGTATTTTATCCACTATTACGGTACTCTTATTTAAACCCTTCTTTGTATTTGCCATAAAATAAATGTGGAATCACTGCTTATACAGGTAGTCCTTGACATTCGGCTTACAACTGAACTTAAAATCTTTGTTGCTAAGAGGATTTTGCCCCATTTTGCAACCTTTCTGGCCACTGTTGTTAAGTGAATCACTGCAGTTGTTAAATTAGTAATACCGTTGTTAAGCGAAACTGGCTTCCCCGTTGACTTTGCTTGTCAAAAAGTTGCAAAACGGGACCACGTGACCTTGAGACACAGCAGTGGTCATAAGTTATGAGTCAGTTGCCAATTGTCTGAATTTTGATCCCACGACTATGGGGATGCCACAGTGGTTGTAAGTGTGAGTCACTTTTTTCAGTGCTGTTGTAACTTGGAACAGTCACTAAAGGAACTGTTGTAAGTCAAAGGCTACCTCTACTCTTTTTTTTCCCCAAAATGTTTTCAGAAAATTCTTAATTAATTAAATGTCAATAGTATAGCATTCTAATTTGCTCAACTGTCTTATTAAAATATTCTTGTTATGTGCATTGGTGAATGTGAATTTTAATTTTCAGCATTTTGCTTGATGAAGCAGGACATATCAAGTTAACAGGTAGGTGGAACTTATTAGTTTAGTTTTATTTAAAATATAAATATATATATAAATTTACCTCAATAGACTCAATTAATTAAAACAGAAGGTATTTTGAACTGAGTCAAGTTGTTGCTGGTTAAATTCCTCCATCATGTCCTCCTTTATCCCTTCAAATCATTTTTTGTTGAACAAATGCCACATTCCTAAAAGAATCAGTTTAATTTTAGGCTGGCTGTCATGTCTTCTTGAGTGTCCAGTGTCTCCAGCTGGTGGAGAATCTGCAAGATATGGTCTCAAAAAGTAAAGAGAAGCCATGATGCTTCAAACAAAGTTCTACCCATCTTTATTATGTATTGATTCATTAAGAAAACGTGTATGGCTTCCCAACTCACCCATGGTGACACCAGTTGGCTAATAGAAATAAAACCCCAATTATAAAACCCAATAAACCCCCACTTCCCTGGTGACAGCAATCAAGCAACCCACTATTTGGGCACAATATTACCCAGAACCTATGGGAAAACTATGTCTTTGGGGCCTTTCAAAAGAGTTTTCAAGGTGGGAACCAAACATCTCCATGGGGATGATGTTCCATTGGGAGGAAGCTACCATGGAGAAGATCCTTCTTCTTGGTTCCACTTGGTGGACCTTTTCTAAAGAGAGGGAATGTCTCTACACTGATGGGTTGGGTAGATATAACTTGGAAAAGATGGTCCTTCAAATAACCTGGACCCATTTTTAAGTGTGCTACAGATAGACAACAGGTGGAGCATCAATCGCAGTGGCTGTCCTCTTGATTTCTCTGACTACATCCTGTGATTACATCTGCCAGCTGGCTGTTGTACTCTCATCTATCATAGCAGATGAGTAACGTCAAAGTATAAAGCCTAGTAATAGAACTGTACAGCATGTACAAAAACAGGCTTGCAGATGCATAATCGTTCACTGCAAAGCTAGCATTTTCAACATATAATGAAGCAGAAGAGTGCTCATTTTTACAAATCATTAAGCAAAGATGATTAGGGGAATGGAGGCTAAAACATAGGAAGAACGGTGGCTGGAACTGGATGTGTCTAGTTTGATGGAAAGAAGGACTAGGGGAGACATGATAGCAGTGTTTCAATATATCAGGGGTTGCCACAAAGAAGAGGGAGTCAAACTGTTCTCCAAAGCACCTGTAGAACAAGAAGCAATGGGTGGAAACTAATCAAGGAGAAAAGCAACTTAGAACTGAGGAGTAATTTCCTGGCAGTTAGAACAATTAATCAGTGGAACAGCTTGCCTCCAGAAGTTGTGAATGCTCCAATACTGGAAGCTTTTAAGAATAGATTGGACAACCATTTATCTGAAGTGGTATAGTGTTTCTGGCACTTGGTCAATCACTTGCTTCTCAATGTTTGATTGTGTTAGTGACCAAGTTTCAAATAATACTCCAAACGTTGGTTGAAATTAACATGATGCAAGTTAAAACATTACAGCTCTCTTAGCTCCTTGTGTGCGCTCTCTTTATTTATTTATTTCTTGAATTTATATAGCTGCCCTTCTCACGCCTGAGAATCTGGGCGATAATCAACCTTGTTTAAACACAACCATTAAAAATGAATTAAAAGTAGTTTAACTCAGCTTTTGGCCAAGACCAAGTGTGCTGTTGTACAGTCGTGTATGTTGTATTTTCAGAGACAGCCATGTGGATTTCTTACCCATTTTCAGTCTCTCTGGAAGATGTACATTTTCTTGTGTTTTTGATTCTCATGGTCATGCTGTTTAGCGTATCTGGTGTGCTTCACAAGAAGCCGTTCCTTCCATTTGGATCTGTCAAAAGTAATAATTGCTTATTTATAACATTTCCTAGACACCAACTGTTAGGGCGACTAATATGTATGTACAATAAAAGCAAAACAAATTCTCCAGTAAGATAATAAAGCAACTAATCAAAACAAGTGTTACAACAACAACACACTCTAAATAGATCGCGGAAATGCAATTAATTTAAAAACCAGACACTGGCTTTTAGCCTCTTGAAGAAATACTGATGTTCATTATTCTAATTTGGTGCTTAACTGCAGGTAGCTGAGACTACATTTTATAGCTGAATGTTGACTAAAAATGACACTTGTGAACTAAGCATGCTTCAGAGAAAAGCTGTGTTAGCTAGCTTGCTTCACTGTAGGCTGAAAATATTAAAATAGGGTGAACAGAAATGAGTCTACAAGCTCAGTGTGGACTCTGCTTTTTGGGGGGAGAAAAAAGTTACCACATGTATATATTCAATACTGTGTTTCCCCGAAAATAAGACAGGGTCTTATTTTCTTTTGACCTCCGAAATAAGCAATTGGACTTATTTTCGGGGAGGTCTTATTATTTTTGAGGTGTAGGAGGCGGCGAGCTTGGTCATCTCATGGCTGCTGCTGTGTTCAATATTTTCAGAGAGGGCTTATTTTTTGGGGGAGGTCTAATTTTAGAGCATGCATTCAAAAGCCCGATTGGACTTATTATCTGGAGAGGTCTTATTTTCAGGAAAATAGGGTACATTTGTGAGATGATGCAAAGAAGGACTTGCGTTAAGTTGAAATTCTCCACTCGGAGAAAGATAGACAAATTTGAAAACTTTAGCTTGGTCTTTGTACCATTGCAAAAAATCTGTCACTTGGACACTGGTGGAAGCCATGCAGAGATCAAAGCAGTGTTTCTCAACCTTGGCAACTCTTAAGATATATGGACTTGAATTCCTAGAATTCCCCAGCCAGCCCTGTCCACAAATCTTAAAGCTTGAGAAACACTGGGTCAAAGCCTTTGACTGATGAAACTTTCCAAAAACTGGGCTAGAGTTTAAGTCCAAACCGATTCTCAAACTTTTCATTGACCGCAGTGGTGAGACATATTGGTTTTACATCTAAAACAAGTCCATATCTTTACGGGTGATGCACAATCATAACTGACATTACCTATAATATATTCTTCAAACCAATCATAAAGTTGTAACATCAATGAATCATGAATTTATGTACGGTAACTAGGAAGGGAGAGGAAAGATAGTACTAGAACTTTGTTGTGTCATTATGCAGCTTGTGGGTATTTAGCTAGGCTTGTATGGGCCCATTTTAATTGTCTTATTTAGTAATTAATTTAAGAGTTCATTGATAGTCACGTTGGGTATCAGTCTACTAAAATTTAGACCAAGGATCAGCAACCCGCAGCTCTGGAGCTGCATGTGGCTCTTTCATCCCTCTGCTGCAGCTCCCTATCAGCTCCACAATTGATAGAGCTTTTGGTTAGGACAGGTAAAGGAAAAAGGACACTGTGCTAGGAGGAGATTTTATAGTAGGGGAACCAGACTTCTGGTCGGTGGAGGAAAAACAATGCCAAGCTAGGAGGAGACTCTAGGGTGGGGGAATTGGACTTCCAGTTGGCTCCAGAATTGAATGGGGGGGGGGGGCTTCCAGTTAGGACCTTTGTGGCTCTTTGAGTGTTTAAGGTTGCAATGTTGCAAGCTCGGCCTCTTATGTCCTGCATGCAACATTACTATGCAAATACAAAAGGGCTGGAGTTTCTACCATGACACATGACTGATAAGAGATCAAGAAGAGATCATGACCTTTTATCACCGCTTCTCATTGGGTAGGGTTGAGGAAAGTAGACTTGTCATGATAGCTGGAGGGCTATCGTTGACTCATCTCTAGGTCACATTACTTCCCCTAAAGAACTTACATGCTAATCTTCACTTTCTATCGCCTGATGTCTGCTCAGTATTTCTTTACTTGGTATGTCTTTGTGATGCTGTTTTAGACTTCGGCTTAAGCAAAGAATCGGTTGATCAAGAGAAGAAAGCATATTCTTTCTGCGGTACTGTAGAATACATGGCCCCTGAAGTTGTGAACAGGCGGGGCCACAACCAAAGTGCAGACTGGTGGTCGTTTGGTGTCCTCATGGTACTGTGCATTAATGGCTTTGTGTTGCATGTCGTAAGCATTTGAGACTCACGATGCATGAATGATAGAAGGGAATATTTGCATTTCGCAGGGTTGAACTGTGGACTCTTTCGTGCTCTCTGAGCATGGTTGTTTTCTTACAGATGTTTCATTACCCTACTAGATAACATCATCAATAACTGCACACACTGATGATGGTGTCTAGTTTGGTGATGAAACATCTCCAAGAAAACCATTAAACTCAGAGACCACCAAGGACCACCCAAATTGATGTATTATTATTGTAATAATAGTCATGTTTGATGTTTTGGGGGTTCTGGCTTAAATATATTTATTTGTTTGGGGTTTTATTGTTGTGAATGTTTTGTTTATTTTATTTTTATTTTATTTTATACTCTTAGCAAGAGGTTTTTGTTATACTTTACTTTACAGTTTACAAGATGTCAAGAGTCAGAATTATTTGGTGATATACAAATTTAATGAGATGTAATAAACTATAATTAATATTTATATTTCTGCTCCTAAGCTTACATCATGATGGAAAGTGTGTTATTTCAGTTGAACTGAACGCACTTTATGTTAGTTTTTTTTGAGCCAAATAGTGGAGGAAGGAACACTTAAACCAGAATTGGATGTTGAAAAACATATTGCATAAGTCTATGGTAAATGTGATTGTAATGAAGTGTTTGTAGTTGTCATTAACTCTTTAAAGAAAGTTATAAATGTATTTTCAGCCACCACAGTTTTGTCTGACTATTTAAGTATCTTAAATTAACCACATCTGTATTAGTGTAAAGTCATTAGAACGTGTTTAATGTTATCAAAATTGTTTAATATTTTGTTTAATAATTGTGAAGGCAGACTAACTTACACTAATAGAGTAACACGCTTTCTGTCATGATGTAAGCATAGCAGCAGAAATTATGAATGGTTAAATTCATAATAGATAATAGATTCATTAATACATTAATAATAAGTTATATATTATACATTATAATACATTATAATGCATTATAATAATAAGCAAGCTTTTCTTACATCTCAATTCTAGAAGCTTAAGTCTTGTTTGTTAGTTCGTTTTCTAAATGTTTTTGGTCTTTCCTTCTTTTTCAGTTTGAAATGCTCACTGGTACTTTACCTTTCCAAGGTAAAGACCGAAATGAAACTATGAATATGATACTCAAGTAAGTATTCTTCTGTTCTGTTCCATTGCTAAGTATTTGCAAGTTAACAAAAATTGTGCATGCTAGTGATACAATAAAATGATTATCAGGTGCGATAGTTGCCCCTGCCCAGAATATTTCATTATCCAAGCTTCATTTGAAAAATGGACAAAAGTGTGGTTTTGAAATAGGATATTTTTATTTCAGGTTTTCAGGTTTTAATTAGCTTCAAAGTATTTATCAAATCAAAATAAAACTTCTGTTATATAGTCTAAGGGTGGCTCAGTGGCTAAGACACTGAGCTTGTCAATCAGAAGGTTGGCAGTTCACTGGTTCGAATCCCTAGTGCCGCATAGTGGAGTGAGCTCCCAGCTTCTGCCAAAAGCACGTAAAACACGCAAGTAGAAAAATAGGAACCACCTTTGGTGGGAAGGTAACAGCGTTCCATGCGTCTTCGGTGTTTAGTCATGCCGGCCACGTGACCACAGAGATATCTAGCGCTGGCTCTTCGGCTTTGAAATGGAGATGAGCACCACCCCCTAGAGTCGGGAACGACTAGCACATATGTGCAAGGGGAACCTTTACCTATGTTGGGAGAGGAAGGTTCTGGCATCCTGTGGGACTAATGATCAGTGTTAATGTTTTGCCTTTCTGACTTGTTTTGGGTTTTTATTCAAGATTATAGCCTTCTGGTCAGGGAGCCCTACCATAAAAATGTGTAAAAGTTTTAAAATGGATGAGGCAAAAATATAAGCATTTGGCTTAATCCTTAGGACAGCAGTCCCCAAACTTGCAACCTGGTGGCCTGGCTAGGTGGTGGTGGGAACCGAGTTGTGCGAGTGGTGGGCTGGAGCATATGTGCGTGTCTGCCGGCCCACCACTCGTACGAGTGTAGCCGTACATCACTCTGCCACTTGTGTGAGTTGAGCTGCATTCAGTGTGTGTGGGCTGACCCTCCTCTCACAGGGCCCAGTTTTGAATAGGCCACAGCTTGGTAGTAGGCTGCGGCTTGGGGTTTGGGGGACCCCCTGCCTTAGGATAACACTGTCAAAGAAAGAATTAGTAAGAAAGTTTTCCTGCTCATGTTGCGGGAAATTGGTTGAGGAATGACTGGTGTCCTTTGTATAAAATAGCCAGTAAAACTGCAGCCCATGAACAAGATATAAATGCTATAAATTGATATTAACATCAGTGCCAATTTGGTCACCAGAGTCAAGATGAAGACTTGATGTGGTGATTCAAGGCACCAGGCTAGAAATGGGAGTCTGTGAATTTTAGTTTTCCTTAGGCGTGAAGCCAGCTGAGCAGTGGTGGGTTTCAAAAAGTTTTGGAACCTACTCTGTGGGTGTGGCCTCCTTTGTGGGAGTGGCTTGCCGGCCATGTGACCTGGTGGGAGTGGCTTGCCGGCCATGTGTTCTCTCTCTCCCTCTCTCTCTCTCTCTCTCTCTTTCCTTCCTTTTGTCTCTCTGTCCCTTTTTTCTTTTTTTCTTTCTTTTTTCTTTCATTTCTCTCTCTCTTTTACTTTCTTTTTTCTTTTTTTATTTATTTCTTCCTTTCTTTCTCTTTCTCTCTCTCTCTCTCTCTCTCTGTCGGTCTGTGTGTGTGTGTGTGTGTGTGTGTGTGTGTGTGTGTCAGTGGTGGGTTTCAAAATTTTTTGGAACCTCTTCTGTAGGTGTGGCCTGCTTTCCGGGTCCACTGGTGGAACCTCTTCTAACTGGTTCGGTAGATTTGAACTGGTAGGAACCCACCTCTGCAGCTGAGTGACATTGGGCCAAACACCCACTCTTAGCTTTAGGAAGAAGGCAGTGGTAAAGGATTTATGAAATCTTGCCAAACAAATTGTGGGGGCCTAATCCAGGCACTCAATGATTTGAACACACACCACACACACAAGTTTGTGTGGCTTTTATGCAATTTATACAATTTAATAAACATTTTAAAAGATTTTGAAAACTGATGCTTAGGACATGCGTTTTAGCTCTTTGAGCATTTAAAATGAATCTTATATCAGTTTCCTGTTTTTTGGAGTCTGATAATAAAAGATTGGAGGATTGTTTTCAAGACAAGGTGCATACACAACCTTGACTTTCCAGCTGTGTGAGAGCTTTGAAGGCTTGGGTTCTGCAAAGGGACGCTTGATCTGATGGGAGATATTAAACTGCTTGGCAGGGAAATGGAATCCCTGGCTTTCCAGATGTTGATTATGGGAGGTGAGCTGACTCTAGTAATCATGACCAACAAGCTAATGGTTGCATTATCATCTGGTGACATATGAAGGTTTCCCAGACAAAAAAAATATTCTGCATACAATCCCATCACAAAAGCAGACAGCTATAGCCTGTTTCTGAGCTAAAAGAATCATGGAATGCTTGTTTTAAAGTGAAAAGTGAAAACTAAAGAAGATATTGTAGGTATTGCAGGATTGAAGCTGGCGCCAAGAGTGCTGTCTTGTTATAAGCTGCTAAAAATGCACCTATTTAGAATACTTAAGTTAGAACAATAATTTCTTGTCTCTTTGAATCATCACTTGTGCAGTGGAAAACACATGCTCAATGTCTCCTTTGAGTAAATTGTTTGCATTTGATTTTTAAAAAATTAGAAAGCGCTTCTTGAATCCAAATTTCCTCTTTTCCCAGAGCGAAACTCGGAATGCCACAATTCCTTAGCCCGGAAGCTCAGAGCCTTCTGAGGATGTTGTTTAAAAGGAATCCTTCCAACAGGCTAGGTAAGTTAATCCTGCCTACATCAGTTTTTCTTGAAGTGGAATGTTCTGGACCTTCCCTCTCAAAATACCACAGCCAAAGGAGAAAGGAGAGAAATGCCTTAGTCTGCAATATTACAAAAGCTCCAGGCTGGTAGACTGTGTTCAGGGGTGGGCTTCAAATATCTTAGCAAGGGATTCTGTGCCCGGTTGCTGGGTGGGCATGGCCAAGGTAGGCGTGGCCCAGTTAGCCTCCTACACCATGGGGGGGGGAGTTTGCCCTCCCGGGACTCCAGAAGCTTTAATTCGAGCCTCCAGGAGGGCAAAAACGGCCTCCCCAGGCTCCGGGGGCCATCTAGAGGGTGAAAACAGGTCCGTTTCCAGCCTTCCCAAACTTCCTGTAGGCCCATTTTTCGCACTCCCCAAGCCTCTGCATGCGCCTTGCACTTACCGTGCATCCAAAACGGGCCACATAGGGACTCCTGGGAGGGGAGGGGTGGGTGGGGCCAGCCAGAAGTAGGATTTTGAGTTCTCCGAACTGCACAGAATCTTAGCTAGAGATTCTCTTGAACCGCTGCAAACCCCCAGCAGTACACCCCTGATGTTGTAGCATTTGATAATCCCTGATATAATCTACGGATAGTGTTTCTTGATTATCAAGCTAATTTAGGAAGGTGGTATATCTAGAAGGAAGGTAGAATTAGAAGCCACCTGGGTACCTGAGAGACCGCCTCCTGCCGATTACCTCCCATAGACCGATTAGATCTCACAGGTTAGGTCTCCTCCGGATTCCATCTGCCAGCCAATGCCGGCTGGCGACTCCCCGGGAGAGAGCCTTCTCTGTTGCAGCTCCAGCCCTTTGGAACGACCTCCCCGTGGAGATCCGGACCCTTACTACCCTCCCGGCCTTCCGCAAAGCCACCAAGTCCTGGCTGCTCTAGCAGGCTGGGGGGCTTGTGAAATATCCAGCCCCACGGAAATTGTGAATGTTGTGTTTTTAAAAGTGTTGTCTTGTTTATTTCTCCCCTTCCCTTGTTTATTGTAAGCCTTGTTTATTGGAGTCCTTCGGGAGTGGGCGGCATACAAGACCAATAAAACTAAACTAAACATTTCTTTTCCCCAAAAGCACATGGGTAGCTGTGATGCTACAGTAGGAAACTCCAGAACACCTCCGTGTCAAAACTAAGATAACAAATCTTGATTTTATTAGAGTTGGTCACAGTGTCCGCCAGATGTTTAGGCTGGGTATGGCATTTCCATCCACCTAGCAAGTCATTCCCAAAGATCCTGGGCTGGGCAGATGTTGTTGTTATGACAACTATTGTTGAGAATTGAGATATTGCTGAAGATATAAACAGTCTTGGTTTTTTGTTCAAACATTCCTTTGAATTAGCCTTGATATATTTTACATTGTTTTTTAAACAATGTCATTGAAAGTCTACAGAGATTCTCAGTCATCCAGGTCATGGTTGTCCCAAAGGTGCTTTTTCAAAAGGCAACTTGACTTTCTTTCTTTCTTTCTTTCTTTCTTTCTTTCTTTCTTTCTTTCTTCCTTCCTTCCTTCCTTCCTTCCTTCCTTCCTTCCTTCCTTCCTTCCTTCCTTCCTTCCTTCCTTCCTTCCTTCCTTCTTCCTTCCTTCCTTCCTTCCTTCCTTCTTATCTTTCTTTTGTCCTTCCTTCCTTCCTTCCTTCCTTCCTTTCTTTCTTTCTTTCTTTCTTTCTTTTCCAAGACACTTCCTCAGAACTGGAGAAGCTTCTTGGATGAGAAGCAAAACGTCTTCAAGGAAAAAACAAAGAAAGTCCAATTGCTTTTTGAAAAGGCACCTTTGGGTCTGTCATTGAAAACAGCAGTCACTTTCAGTGCTTAAGCCCTTGGGTGCCTTCTGTGGTTTATATTTCATTTGGAGTAGCATGATTGTGTAGACTGCAATCTTTTGAAACTGACTTGCAACGCATTGTAGAAAATGGGATCTTCTGATGCTTGGGAACTCAAAAGCGTTTCTTTTCAGTATTTGAAGATTTATTTCATTTATGAATATATAATCAAGGCTACTCAAAGCCAGGTGCAAAGCTGCAGCTGGTGCCATCGTAACAGCAACCTAAAATCCCAGGAGTACAATATTATAATTAAAGTAAGATTTATCATGTGTATTCCTGGCAGTAGGAGCTCTGCAGCATTCAAGTTCCAAAGTCCTTCAAGAAGACTCACAGTTTAAGAAGACAGAAGACCCAGAAAGTCAGAGTTACCCATGCTACATAAGAGCAAATTCTTCTAGTGGAAGTAAACTTGTTTTTAGGACCCTTCCAATTGCATCGCTCAATCGATGGGGACCTTCATCAGCATATGTAATTTGTTGTTTGATTGGCAATCATTTTGTGCCTTGTGTTCCTTGAAATTGTAGGGGCTGGTCCTGATGGGGTTGAAGAAATAAAGAGGCATCCTTTCTTTTCAACCATTGATTGGAATGTGAGTCTATGAAATAAATCTGTACTCAGGGTACCATTTTCGCAAGGACTCGGGTTTAATGTGATGCTTGACAACTCTTGCATAATGTTGGGGAATAACTTGAGCAGGTAAAGGGGAAAAAAGCCAATATTATTTCTACCAAAGAGAGGAAAAAACCTATTATTTCTTCTCCTCCTCCCTTCTCTTTCTCCTCCTCCTCTTCTTTTTCTCCTCCTCTTCTTCTTCTCTTCTTCCTCTTCTCCTCCTCTTCATTCTCTTCTTCTTCTCTTCTCTTCCTCCTCTCCTCCTCCTCCACCTCCTCCTTTTTCTTCTTCTCCTCCTCCTCTCCTCCTTTGCTTCTTCTTCTCCTCCTCTTCCTTCTCTTTCTCCTCCTCTTTTTCTTCTCCTCTTCTTCTTCTTCCTTCTCCTCTTCTCCTCCTCCACCCCTCCTCCTCTTCTCCTCCTCCTTCTTCTCCGCTCCTTCCTCTTTTCAGTCTCCCCCTCCTCCTCTTCTTTTGCACCTTAGATGTACCTAACAGTTCATATTTTTTTTATTTCTTTTCATAGCATTTAGAAGCTTTTCAAAAGCATTTCTAGAAACCGGAGAATGCAGGTTCAAGAAAAGCCTGATACCTTTTGATTCGCTAATAACTGCCTGGTGCTTAGAGACTATTTATACTCCCATCCAGTAGTTTTCCTCTCCTCGATAAGTCCCTTTGAAGAAGCAAGCTCTTCTGTACTAGGAGGAGATGTTGAGTTTTATTCATTCCCCTTTCTGTGTCTCCAGATGGCTCTGGGGACAATCACAAGTGTGGGAAGAGGCACAGGCACAGAAAGGAAACATTTCTAAAATTGAACCTGCAGAAGCAAAGAACTTCCCATTAGAAAAGCAACATAAACCCATGGTAATCTACGGTGACGTAATCTCTTGCGATTCTGATTCCAGAAACTTTACAGGAGGGAGATCCAGCCTCCATTTAAACCTGCTTCTGGAAGACCGGAAGACACTTTTTGCTTTGACCCAGAATTCACAGCAAAAACTCCCAAAGGTAATAGCAATTAAGACATATATACCGCTTCACAGTGCCTTACAGCAGTGGTCTCCAACCTTGGCAACTTTAAGACTTGTGGACTTCAACTCCCAGAGTTCCTCAGCCAGCAAAGCTGGCTGAGGAACTCTGGGAGTTGAAGTCCACAAGTCTTAAAGTTGCCAAGGTTGGAGACCACTGCCTTACAGCCCTCTCTAAGCGGTTTACAGAGTCAGCCTATGGCCCCCAACAATCTGGGTCCTCATATTTACGACAGTTACAGTATCCTGGGGGTCATGTGATCTGCGTTTCCGAACCTCTTACAAGCAAAGTCAATGGGGAAGCCAGATCCACTTAACAACCATCTCACTTACTTAACAACTGCAGTGTTAAGAACTGTGGCAAGGAAAGTCGTAAAATGGGCAAAAGTCACTTAACAAATGTCTCACTTAGCAACAGAAATTATGGACTCAATTGTGGTCATAAGTCAAGGACTATGTGCAATATCTTGTAATATACCTGTAATATGTCTTCCCTCCACCCATTCGTCTTTGATAATAGAACTTTCCATTTAAAAGTTCAACGTATTAATTGGAATAGACATAAACTGTTAGTAAGAGTAAATAAATATAGGGCAATCCTTTTTGTCTCCCCCCAAAATATTACAAATATGCAATTAAAAAAAATATAGCTTTTATTTAAAATCACTAAATTGAAATTGACTAATTGAATTAGTTTTCCATGCTAATTATTTGGTTTTTTAATAAAACCCAAGCCTTCATTTTTCTTTGTTTACTTCTTCGATACAACACTCAATAGGCGGTTTACATTCGCCATTTTTCCGAAAGAAGATTCTTTGATAAATCAGCATGATGATACAGAATATTTTTCATTATATTTTGGGCAAGCTAACATGTCATACTCTTCAATTAATCAAGATTCTCCTGGAGTTCCACCAAGCGCCAATGCTCATCAGCTCTTCAAAGGTTTCAGCTTTGTGGCAACAAACGCCCTAGAAGACCACAAAATCACCCCTCTCAACAACATTTTGCCAATAGTACAGGTAAAAGTGTGTGTGTGTGTGTGTGTGTGTAGTTTCTAATCTGTGCATGCTGAAATATTGAAACAACCATTCCTGACCAATATATGTAGTACTAGCTGGATACCTGTGCTTCCCTACAAAACTATGTGATCAGGCTTGATAAATTGACACTTAAAGCAGGGTAGGCCCCAAGGAGAGGAAGCTGGAATTTCCCTCCCCTTTGCTGAGGTACCCACGTTTGGTACTGTAAGGAGCCCCAGGCCGCTCCTGAGTGAAGGAGTGCAACGTCTGCCAGTTTGAACTGAGGTAACGGAATGCGAGGCAACCGGCAGTTGGAACAGAATTCTTTTCAGGTGGGGAGGGGGAGTAGAATGTCTAAACTCCCAGCAGGCTGGATGAGTCACGCGCTGGCTACGCCCACGCCCAATTTAGCGAAGGGGTAGCATCAGAGCGTGTTACTGTAAGGCAACTGGCGGTTATAGGAAATGCTGATGATGTGATGTCATTTCGAAAAATCCTTTCTTAGCGAGGACCTAGAAGCCAAGAGGAACATACGTGCCGAATTTCAGGTTTGTAGGCTTTGCAGTTCTGGAGATTTCGTGACGAGTGTGTGGTATTTGGCTTTTATATTTATAGATTAAAAATTGTCAGAAATGCTTACTGATTACCGTAGTATTGCCGGCATATGAGGCTGGTTTTCTGGTTTCGCAACTATGAAAAAATAATGTAGGGATAATAATTTGTCAGAGTTCACACACTTTCCTGGTTGAGAATAGTGGTTTCTCTGGTTGAAAGATGAAGTGTGTCTGTAGGTATGTACTATATGTATGCACCTTCTTTTGAAAGGGGCTTAAAAGGAAGACTTTTTGGAACACAAAATTCATATATTAATCCCCTTAAGAATAAGCTGTTAAATTGTGTTAGGAGTACAAAGACAGATTATTTTCAGCGAATTTCATACAGACACTTTCCCCTTATCCTATTAAAATGTTACAATATAGTTTTCTTAGTCATGATTTGTTGCATTATAGATGATAAAATATGGTTAAATATAGGTATAATGATATCACTGTACAGAATCATTAGGATTGGAAACTGGATTCTTTGGGCTTAATCTAGCTAATTTAAAACAAAAACCTGGGTCCCAATTATTATTAATATTAATATCTAATGTCATAGAGCAGTGTTTTTCACACTTGGCAATTTTAAGACTTGTGGCTTCAACTCCCAGAATTACTCAGCCAGCTGGCTGGGGAATTCTGGGAGTTGAAGTCCACAGGACTTAAAAAGGCTCGCATATGGAAATGACAAAATCAGCATCATAATATCACAGCCTCGGTAACATATATATTTGTGTCTGATATTGAGATACATCATTGTAGGACTTGGGTTGTGATGTCACCCTAAGTGCTCCTTTTTACCCATCATCATAGTTGGCTTCTGGGAGTGATGTGATGGCCTAGAGATGGAGCTCTCACCTCACAATCAGGAGGCTGTGAGTTCAATCCTAGGTAGAGGCAGATATTTCTCTCTCTGGGCACACTGAGAATTTATCTGCTGAGCAAAACTCCGCATTGGTGACCGGAAGGGTATCTGGCCATTAAAACACTCTGATAGCTCTATTCAGTTGCCCAGACTCTACCCCACAAAGACCATTATGGGGGCTTTAAATGATGATGATATTATTTGCCTGCTAATGTCTATGGCTAAAGTTTCTCATGGGTTTAGGAGAATTTACAGATCCATCTGAAGAAAGAAACCAGGACTTACAGACTGCAAGAAATGGTCAACGTATTAAATCCAAATTCAACCAAAGGCTGATATAATGTTAATTGTGAACCAGTTGGGATGCATCAACAACTACATCCACTAAGCCTACAACTTAAAAAGGACAAAATGGCCCAAAAGTTGCTCGTTTGGGGTCTGTCTCTGCCCTTACTATTATATTTCTTTTCACAAATCCAAATTGTATAGAACTGATAAGGAGTGTAGGGTGCCTGCAGAAATGTTCTGAAAAAGTTGATGAAATAATTGCAAGCTTTTAAAAGTTGTTTTATTGTGTTCTTTAGCAACTTCATGGGAGCAGTGCCCTCTTCACAGATGCCTATGAACTTAAAGAAGACATTGGTGTGGGCTCCTACTCGGTGTGTAAGCGCTGCATTCATACAGTTTCCAATATGGAATTTGCTGTGAAGGTATGTAGGAGCACTATTTTTTTCCCCATATCACTGTCAACTCTGAAGCTGGCCTGACTGAGACTATCTTGGAGGCTTCAGTGTTGCCACAATAGTGCTAAGGGTTAAGTATAGATAGCTGGAGTTCTGTAGCCAAAACAAAATAGTTTCCCTTGAGAACCAAGGACATTCCCATGGGTGGCTGAAGAGAGAAGGAATGACGTTTCCAAACAACCCGATAGCACCTTGATTGGACCATGTGACTGATTGGGAAAAAGGGGGGAAATGTTTACATTTAATTAGGTGAAAACTGCAGAAACCTTTAGAGTTGGTTTTCACCTGTTTGTGCCAATATGATCTATCCACTAAATCTGTTCTTTGAGGAACCTGCTTGCCTCGGAGTTCTGTTTGCTATGGGTGTATTACTTGAAACCCTGACCATCACTTTTAAATATCTAAACATATATAACAACCTACATAAATTAGCCCACATTTAATAAATGTCTTATAGCTCTTAACCATTTTAAATTAAATTAAGGTTTGGCTTCTTTTCATCTTATTTCGAATGAATATATAAAGGAACAGGACTCATTTTTTTCTCAACATCTTCTAAACTGCAAATTTGGCAGTGCATGATACCAATAGAGGATAATATTTGTAACTCAAATATTAAACTGCGGGGTCCTTGGTGCTCTCTGAGCTTGGTTGTTTTTTTGTAGATGTTTTATTACCCAACTATGTAATATCATCACTGCTTCCAAAGAGTAGGATTTGCATTCTTTTATATAAAACTAGCTGATAATTCAGTGTTGCCCGGGTATTTATTTATCCTAATCCATACATTTATCCTCAAAAATAATCCCAGACGAAACGTAATTTCTAATGTTGAATTTTCCCCCTTACCAGAGTGAGCCCCCTTGTGGAGTGCTGTGAAGCGGTTTACCATGGCAACTCCACTGCCTGCACAATAGAAGCCATTTACAGCAGTACAGTAGAAGCCATTTTAAGGCATAACAGGCCTTAACAGAACACACACACCGAAAGGCGTTAGGGCTGTCTTACCCACAAAGTATTTGTTTCCAGAGAGTAAGTCATCTGTGTACCAAGTTTGGTTGAAATTGCTTGAGGCGTTTCAGAGTTATGCTGGTACACACACACATACATCCATAGATAGATAGATAGATAGATAGATAGATAGATAGATAGATAGATAGATAGATAGATAGATAGATAGATAAGATAAGATAAGATAAGATAGATAGATAGATAGATAGATAGATAGATAGATAGATGATAGATAGATAGATAGATAGATAGATAGATAGATAGATAGATAGATAGATAGATAGATAGATAGATATAGAGATAGAGATGTGTGTGTCTGTGTGTGTGTACTCCCTACTAAGCACTGATGATGTTACCTATTTTGGGTAATGAAACATTGGTAATATAAGGTCCTTTCTTGGTGGTTGACATGTTATTATCTTCAGTTATTTGTGGATATGCTATTTAGAACTTTAACATTAAAACAATAATTGCCCAGAGGATCTTTTACTACTGCTGGAATCTCATTCATTCATTCATTCATTTATTCATTCACTCATTCATTCATTCACTGGCTGCCCATCTTAAAACAGGGTAATTCTGGGAGACTTACAATTATAAAAGATAAAAAATGTATGTACTAAAAACAAAGTTAATACAAAGCCAAATACTACAGTCCAAATGAAGATGGGGAGACCAGGAGCAGAATGGATGGGGGGAAGGTGGGATCTGTTGTAAATCTGTCAACCACCTCCATTGTGAAGCTGCCCCATTGGAGTCCCAAGCTAATTGGCAAAACCAGTTCTAGCAGATCTTACTCTGGGGGCAAGATGTTCCAGAGAGGTGCAATGGCAGAGAAGACCCTTCTCCTGGATCCCACCAGTCAAAATATTTGGACTGATGGTACCAGTGGAGCAGGGTAATCCCACACCTCTCTATTTCCATCTCATTGGCACAGTATAGAACTTTAGTAGATGAATTGCATCTACCAGTTGTTGGGTTCCCTTAGCATGATGTCCTGATCAATTAGACAATTTAAGATTAGGTTTGAAGTGGCACATCCCTTACATAGGTGGTTTGCTGCCTTGTTTCCAATCTATCTTTTCTTTAAGTATCTCAAAAGTATGTGTCCTGCAGATCTACCTTGAGGTAGGAGAGAAAGAGAGAGAGATTCAGTGTCCGCGTTGTAGTGGAGCAGTTCCAATGTTTTGAAATGCTCGGGACATCTGTCCGGCGATATTGCCTCTAGCCCTAGTACTGCCTAGAATTGTTGGCACTCAATTGTAATGCTGGCTTCGCAATCCTGGGAATTGAAGAGAAGGAGACTGCTCTGTGCCCTTGTTACAAGGTGGCCTTGAGAAGGGAGGCTGTTCTATTCTTTCTTAAATAGAAACGTGCTTCGTTGTGCTGAATTTAATCTCCTGTCACGCTTCCTTGTGGTCATTGTCTCTCCCCCTCCAGATAATTGACAAAAGTAAGAGAGATCCTTCCGAAGAAATAGAAATCTTGATGCGGTACGGACAGCACCCGAACATTATTACTTTAAAAGATGTAAGTATTCTGTTTGGTTTCTAGAGACTGTACGAAGTGCGCCTATTGAGGGGATGAAGGTGTTTCTTCTGCTCCGGTCACTGCTGAAACGCAGAAGAGAAGCTCTCGATATTTGTCGATGAAATATGATTCTGTTTGATTAAAAATAGGTCTTGTTGTCTTTGTATGTCTTTGGGTTTATTGTTCCTAGCTGGGTGGAAATGTAATTTCATCTGTATTAACTTTATAGAAGTGATAGGAGTGGTGCGATGGCCTGGAAGTAGAGCTCTCGCCTCCCAATCAGGAGGTTGCCAGTTCTATCCTAGATAGAGGCAGATATTTCTCTCTCTGGCCACACTGAGAATTTATCTGCTGAACAGAACTCCACATTGGCAACAGGAAGGGCATCTAGCCATTAAAACATGGCTCCATTCAGATGCCCAGACTCCACCCTGCAAGGGATTATGGGGTCGTTAAACGATGATGATGAACTTTATAGAAGGGATGTCCATCCTTTGCAACTTGCAGACCTCAACTCCCAGAATTCCTCAGCGGCATGGGGGATTCTGGGATTGAAGTCAACAAGTCTTCAAGTTGCCAAGGTCGGATACCTTTTAACAATAATACAATAGCAGAGTTGGAAGGGACCTTGGAGGTTTCCTAGTCTTGGAGAACTTCTAGTCTACCTCTGCTTTATGGCAAGGAAAAGAACCCCATAGCACATGATCTTGTTTTTTCCTCAATCCCTCAACGTTCTCTCATTCACCCACATCACACCTATCCTCCGCGAGCTGCACTGGCTGCCCATTGGTCTCCGAGCACGATTCAAGGTGCTGGTTATCACCTTTAAAGCCCTACATGGCCTAGGATCTGGGTATCTACGAGACCGTCTTCTGCCACATTCCTCCCTCAGACCAATAAGATCCCACAGGATGGGCCTTCTCCGGGTGCCTTCAGTGGGACAATGCCGGCTGGTGGCGCCTAGGAGTAGGGCCTTCTCTGTTGCCGCTCCGTCCCTATGGAATGAGCTGCCCCCAGGGATCCGGGCCCTCCCCACTCTCATGGCCTTTCGCAAAGCCATTAAAACCTGGCTTTTCCGGCAGGCTTGGGGCTGTTGACCCCTTGATTGAGGCCCAGCCCCCTCCTGATTGGGTGTCTGTTATGTTCCTTTTTAGCTTTGTTGTGTCCCATTGTTTTTAATAATGCCTTTTAATTATTATTTTTTTCATTTCTGTAAGCCACCCGGAGTCCTCCGGGATTGGGTGGCATAGAAATCTAATAAATGAAATGAAATGAAATCTGCCAGTTGAAGCAGCAAAAGCTTATTTGGTAGTTTGGAATCTTTGCAACTTAAAAAAAAAAGGTGTTGGTGGAAAATCAATCCCTTCTGTTGAGTGTGCCTCTAGGCAGACCCTGTGTTTCATGCCCCATTCCTGGAGTATGTGTTACTCAACTATATTAAACTTCTACAGGTGTACGATGATGGTAAATATATCTACCTTGTCACAGAATTGATGAAGGGAGGTGAGCTTCTGGATCGTATTCTCAGACAGAAGTATTTCTCCGAACGGGAAGCCAGCGCTGTCTTGTATACAATCGCTAAAACTGTGGACTATCTGCATTGTCAAGGAGTAAGCTGGGCACATTCCGATAATTTAATTAAGTTTGGATGTATGTTTTGGGGGTTTGTTTGGATCTTGGCTTTCTGTTTGCTGTAAACTGTCCAGAGTTAGGACGAGTGGCTATATGAATCTTTTCAATGCCTGTAGAGATTCTCAGCCCTCCAGGTCATGGTTGTCCCAAAGATGCTTTTTCAAGAGGCAACTGGATTTTCTTGTTTCCTCTTTTGAAGACATTTCATTTCTCATCCAAGAAGCTTCTTCAGCTCTGACAAGATAGTGGGGAATGAATGGATTTATACTCCTGACAGACAGCTCATCATTTGCATCCTTTTAGAGCAGAAGTGTCCAAACTTGGGAACTTTAAGACTTGTGGACTTCAACTCCCAGAATTCCCCAGCCAGGCTGGGGAATTCTGGGAGTTGAAGTCCACAAGTTTTAAAGTTCCCAAGTTTGGACACCCCTGTTTTAGAGGGTCGTTGAAACACTTGGAGGTTTTATCCGTGTTCTCAGTCACCTGAGTAAGTGCTCCTGGTTCCTGTAGTAGGATTTCCAAAGGAAAAAATTGCAGACTACAGGAACAAGAAGCACCACTCAGGTGACCCTGAGGACACAGATAAACCTCCAGGTGGCCTCAAGGACTCTCTAAAAGGATGCAAATGACTAGCTGTCTGCAAAGAATATAAAGTCTTCCATTCCCCACCATCTTGTCAGAGTTGAAGAAGCTGAGATTCTCTACAGACTTTTAGCTATACAATTTGGGATGAACACCCATTGAATGGTGTGGGAGTAGGAATGGATTTCCAGAGGAAAAATTGCAGACTACAGGAACAAGAAGCACCACTCAGGTGACCCTGAGGACACAGATAAACCTCCAGGTGGCCTCAAGGACTCTCTAAAAGGATGCAAATGACCAGCTGTCTGCAAAGAATATAAAGCCTTCCATTTCCCACCATCTTGTCAGAGTTGAAGAAGCTTCTTGGATGAGAAGCAAAACATCTTCAAAAGAAAAACCAAGGAAGTCCATTTGTCTCCTGAAAAAGCACCTTTGGGACAACCATGACCTGGATGACTGAGATTCTCTACAGACGTTTAGCTATACAATTTGGGATGAACACCCATTGAATGGTGTGGGAGTAGGAATGGATTTCCAGTGGAAAAATCGCAGACTACAGGAACCAGGAGCGCCACTCAGGTGACCCTGAGGACACAGATAAACCTCCAGATGGCCTCAAGGACTCTCTAAAAGGATGCAAATGACCAGCTGTCTGCAAAGAGTATAAATCCTTCCATTCCCTACCATCCAGTCGGAGCTGAAGATGCTTCTGGGTTGAGAAGTGAAATGTCTTCAAAAGACAAAACAAGAAAGTCCAATTGCCTTTCGAAAAAGCATCTTTGCGATAATCTTTTAAATATATACCATAAATAAATATCCCTGAAATCCCAAAGAGCCAGTTTGGTGTAATGGTTAAGACATCACCCCAGAACCTGGGAAACCCCACTTTAGGCATGAAAGCCAGCTGGGTGACGTTGGGCCAGTCTTTTTCAGAAGGGAAGAGAAAAAGCCCAGAAAACAGCAATTCTCAAACCTTGCCAAGAAAACTGCAGAAAATGACGCAGGTAGACATTAGGAATCAACATTGACTCACAGGCACCAAATAAACAAACTTACATTTTCTTACAGGCTAAATCATTTCAGTAAAGGAGTTGGTTTGAGGACAAGCATTAACCAGAGACTGTCCTGTATAATAAAAGCTAGGTGGGATATTGTATTTCAGGATTTAGCTGGCCATTGCTGGAGACAAAGTTAGAGGGAGGGAAAGAGAATGTTTGTTTTGAAAATTGTTTGCCACCCAAAGTCAGTCGTTGTGTTGGGCGGACATACAAATTGAATGAATCAATCCATCCATCCATAAACAAGTAAACAAACCAGCCTGATCTTGAAGCTGAATGTTTGTAAGCAAAAGAAGAAATCAGATTTAGTGATTAACTTTCAAATTGCAGCTGGATAAATTGATTCTGTGGTCTGTGCCCAATTTTGAAATCCCATATTTTTTTTAGAAATTGGATTTAAACGTTTAATCGTTCATTCTATTCTCCTTTGTTTGTGTGTTAATTTGTGTGTTGATGGAATGATGTGATCTTTTAAAATGCCCCCCCCCCTTGATTTCAGCCTGAATAGTTGGGTTTCATATGTTTTTTTTTCAAGGTTGTGCATCGGGATCTTAAACCGAGTAATATTTTGTATATGGATGATTCCAATAATGCTGATTCCATCAGGATTTGTGATTTCGGCTTTGCAAAGCAACTCCGGGGAGAGAATGGGCTTCTCTTAACACCATGTTACACTGCTAATTTTGTGGCACCAGAGGTAATGCCTTTTCCCATTTGGTTTTACAAATCGTCTCTTTAAATCTCCAGGAAAGTATTTGTATTTCATGAGTTTGGGGAGGCATTGGGGATAGATTGCTTTGTTCTGTTGTTCCTCGCAACATAATAATTGATCTAACTAACACAACTGATCTATCTAACAAACTAAAATTCAATGTAGGGAAAAGTAAAGTCCTACACTTATGTAAGAAAAATCAAAAGTACAAATATAAAAGATGAAACCAGGCTTAATAACAGTGACTGTGACAGGGATCTTGGAGTCTTAGTAGACAACCAGTTAAATATGAGCCAGAAGTGTGCACTGGTGGCTAAAAAAACCAACCCAATCCTAAATTGCATTAACAGAGGGATTAAATCAAGATCAAGCGGGATACTAATACCACTTTATAAAGCCTTAGTAAGACCACACCTAGAATCCTGCATCCAGTTTTGGTCACCACACTATAAAAAAAGATGTTGAGACTCTAGAAAAAGTGCAGAGAAGAACAACCAAGATGATTAGGGGACTGGATGCTAAAATATGCAATGAATAGTTGCAGGAACTGGGCATGGCTAGTCTAGTGAAGAGAAGGACCAGGGGAGACATGATAAAAGTCTTCCAATATTTGAGGGCTACCCCAGAGAAGAGGGGGTCAAGCTATTCTCCAAAGCACCCAAAGGCCAGACAAGGAATAATGGATGGAAACTGAACAAGGAGAGATTCAACCTAGAAATAAGGAGGAACTTTCTGAAAGTGAGAACAATCAAACAATGGAACAGCTTGCCCTTGGAAGTTGTGGAAACTTCATCACTGGAGACTTTCAAGAAGAGATTGGGCTGCCATTTATCAGAAATGGTGTAGGGTCTCCTGCTTGAGCGGGCGTGGTGGTGTTGGATTAGATCAGTGGTGCCCAAAGTGGGCGGTACTGCCCCCTGGGGGGGGCTGACTTAGGGGGCGCTAAGAGGTAAGGGGGCAGAAGGGGAAGGCGCTAAGAGGGTGAGAAAAAAAGATCGTGTATTGTGTTGGCTGCAGAGGGCATCACCCCTAGGTTGGTAGCTTCCCCTTAGCTAATTCTCAGATGGAAAGGAGAAACTTGCCGAGCAGAAGATGGACTGTTTAAAGCCCATCAGTGCGGGCAGAAGGACAAAATTACCCAAACAAACCTGGAAATAGCTGCAGGTTTCCCTTTAAGCAACATCACCACCCTCCCCTCCAATCACTGCCTTTCTCCCAAGAGAACGGCGCGCACCGCTTCAATCGCCCGCCCCCCCCAACACCGCCAGCATCTTAACCAATCAGCTTTGCTTGTGAAAAGGTTTTTTTTAAAAACGGTCGGTGGGCGCGGAGATTGTGCACGGTGTTGTTAGGAGGGAAAAAAACCCACCAATCGAATTTGAGATGAGCTTGCGAGAGAGCTCTTTGCCACTGGTTTAAAAAACGATCACATATTTTGTGCCATCCTTTTCCTTTGCATGGAGACGCTGCTGGGTAAAAGTAACTGGGGGGAGGGTGTGATGAGCAGAAGTGCGGTCACTCCCTTTTGGTGGTGTGGATTTTGCTTAGGGAGGTTTGGATTACCAGCAGGAAGGAGCTCGCATTGCAATCTTCCGTTTCTAGCCTTGGAAATACGGGCGTTGTTAAACTCACGGGAGCTTTCTTTGATATAGGTAAAGTATACTATATGTATATACTACTATAGTATAGGTCAGGAGTCCCCAAACTCGGCAACTTTAAGACTTGTGGACTTCAACTCCCACAATTCTCCAGCCAGCATAGCTGGGAGTTGAAGTCCATAGCTGTCTGGAGAATTCTGGGAGTTGAAGTCCACAAGTCTTAAAGTTGCCAAGTTTGAAGACCTCTGGTATAGGTTCTCCTGCTTGAGCAGGGGGCTGGATCAGAAGATCCAGCTTTTATAAGCTAAAGCTTATAAAAGCTCCACTCAATGCTGGTTGCAGGTGGATTTTCTTTTAGAATATGTGTTTAGTTTTTGAAATATCCCCATTCCCATCCTCTCTCCTTGAGGAATTACTGGTTTTGAATAGTTGGTTCGGCGAGCAGAGGTTTAGCCATTGAAACCACGTAAGCACTTAAAGGCAGAATGTCTGTGTCGTGCAAAATAATTGGCAATCTGAAGGAGATAAGATTATATTGTATGCCTTTGTATGTGTGGATATGTGCACACATAAATTTTGCAGCAGGGTTAACAATGACCAGAGCCCCTCTTGGTTAGCATAGCCAATAAGAAACTTGGCCAATAATATTAAGGCAAGTATGAGCAATTATCTGTCCATGGTTGCCTTTAAAAAATGACACTAGAGTTTCTTGCCATTTTTGGATTGGAACTGGATGAAAACAAATACAAATCTTAAAATTGAGATTTTTTTTAAAAAAAGGAAAAATAGATTGTACTTCAGTTTTGCTTAAATGTGTGATGTGAGTCAACCGTTTTTGATATTTAGCCCACCAAATCTAAAAGACTATGCAGATGGTTTGGAAGGGGTTAGTAGCAAAGCTAGTGTTGATATTGTGGAAATTAATGAAACTGAAAATTACAATGATGTTATTGCAGGGATGTGACTATCCAGCTAAAGTTGTTTCTCTGACATTCTAAGACTTAGATGTCTGAGTGATATCAGGATCTTTTTTTGATGGAAATTCCAGATTAGGTGATAAATCCATTTTCAGATACTGAGGAAGATGGGGTAGTGGAGGAACAACTCATAAAGCTGCAAAATGACATTGAGCTGAAGCGAAAGTTTAAGAAATCGTATCAAGAGTTTTGGTTACAGAAAGAAATTTCTGATCACTATCCTGTACTAGTGGTTAAGAAGCTCCTTGTTGCATTTCCAACATCATATTTGGTGGAACGTGGCTTCGGTATGGTCATCCAACTTCTCTCCAAGCAAAGAAATTACTCCAGATTACTGAACGTGGTGATTTAAGACTCCTGCTAAGTGACTTAAAACCAGACATTGGGAAACTGGTATCACTTCATCAAGCCCATCAATCACATTAAGAATTTACTGAACAGTGAAGTAGTTACTAAATTTTACTGAGTTTACTAAGTTACTAGTTACTAAGGTTCTTGATAAATGACTATCAGACTTTGAAAACCTGGTATCACTGGATCATGTTCAACAATTTTGTTGAATTAACATTAACTAAAAAAGTTTTTAAATTGGATTTTGAATAAATGTGCAATTAATTGTTACAGTTTTGAATTTTACTGTTATTATCTTCATTCCGTCGTGCAAACCGCCCAGTCACATGACTCCCCAAGCCACGCCCACTAAGCCACAGCCACAGAACCGGTAGTAAAAAAATTGAATTCCACCACTGGGTGGGGGGCACTGAGGATCAGTTTGTAGCACCAAGGGGGCAGTGGACTGAAAAAGTTTGGGAACCACTGGAATAGATGATCTATAAGGTCCCTCCAACTCTGTTAATCTGTTAATCTGATTTACTCTCTCACACAAAAGCATGGATAAATGGGCTTCTTACTGTATAGAAACAAACATGGAAACCCAGAGTTTAGTTAAATGTTGATTATTGTTCTGTATATTATTGCAGCATTTCAGGAAAGGTTACTATATTATTTCAGCAGCACTGTGGTCATTAGTTTAAATCAGTGTTTTTCAACCTTGGCTACCTCAAGGTGCCCAGACTTCAATTCCCAGAATTCCCCAGCCTGCACACTGGTTGAGGAATTCTGGGAATTGAAGTCCACACATCTTAAAGTAGCCAAGGTTGAAAAACACTGATTTAAATTTACTTCTAAACCTGCGTGTGGTGAAGGCTCGTCTTTCTAACAATAACATAGAGTTTTAATTCCTCTTCTAGGTCCTCATGAGGCAAGGCTACGATGCTGCTTGTGATATTTGGAGCTTGGGTGTTCTTCTTTATACAATGCTGGCAGGGTGAGATGCGCCATGTTGACATCGCTATGAATTTACAGATGTTTGAAGCCATGACTCTTCTGCTTATTTTATAGGATCAATCCAGCGTAAAAAAAAATCTGTCCTAAATCAGCAAGTTCCATCTATGTTTCTGAACTACTTATGCAAAAGAAACTAACATCCTTTCTTTAAAAATATTTTTAGGTACACACCTTTTGCGAATGGGCCCAATGATACCCCTGAAGAAATCTTGTTACGGATAGGTAGTGGAAAATTTTCTTTAAGTGGAGGCAATTGGGACACTGTGTCAGATGCTGCAAAGGTATCAGCATATTTTTATTCTGTCTGTCTGTCTGTCTGTCTGTCTGTCTGTCTATCTATTATCTATCTATCTATCTATCTATCTATCTATCTATCTATCTATCTATCTATCTATCTATCTATCTTATCTATCTAAAATTGGCTGTCTGTATGTGGGTATGTTCCCAGCATAACTCTGGAACGCCTCGAGCAATTTGAACCAAACTTGGTAGAGAGATGACTTGCTCTCTGGAAAAAAAATACTGTGGGGGTAAGACACCCATAACACCCCTCGGTGTGTGTGTGTGTTCTGTTAAGATACATCTGTTGTGCCTTAAATGGCTTCTACTATACTGCCATAAAATGGCTTCTACTGTACAGCACATGGTAACGGCTTCACAGTACTCCACAAGGGGGTTCCCTCTGGTAAGGGGGAAAATCCAACGTTAGAAATTATGCTTGGTCCGGACATTTTCCCCCTGTAAATAAATATCCAGACAACGCCCGTTTATCAGCTAGTGCTTTATAAGATGTAGACAGCTGTGTAAATGCAATTGCAGGTGACCCGTTAGTTAAAATGTCATATACTTCAATGCCAGGTTCCAAAAACCAAGAAATAGACTTTATGATTCTTCCAAGGAGAGTTCTTTATTGTTCTTCACCTATAGATAGAATCTTAGCCAAATTAATGCAAGCTATCAGCCACATCAAGCATATACCCTGGGAACTCTTAGGGATGAGCGGGCTTCACCCACTTTCTCTCACACAAACAATCTGAACTGAGTTGTCTCTTGCTCCTCTGGAAAGCTCCTCCTCTTCCCTGGGAATCCAGGCTACATTCCATTGCAGTAGGTCAATGAAGACTCAATCATCCAGGCCAAAAGGATCTAAAAGCTTGAATCATGGCAGCAATACATTTTGGGGAGACATGCCTGAAGTTGGTGTGGCAAAAGTTGGTATATTCCAACAACTTTCTGACCTTCTGCCTAACTATTTTTTTTAATTTTGCCCTAGATGGAAAGCAAAATGTCTCAGTTTAATAAATTTTGGTCCAGTTGCCATGATCCAACCTTTTAGATACCTTTGGCCTGGATGATTGAGTCTGACATATTGCAATACATTTTGGGAAGACCTGCAACCGTTCTACATATGTTTTACCCCCTAGTCCCCTGATCATCTTTGTTGATAGGAGTGACAATATCACAAAGGCTACGTTCAACTCTTTGTAACCTCCTCTTCTCTAAGCTGTACTTACAACTCTTCTTATCTCTTTGCTCCAGGATTTGCTGTCTCATATGCTACATGTAGACCCACATCAAAGATACACCGCAGAGCAAGTTCTCAAACATTCATGGATAGCCTGTAGAGATCAGCTGCCACATTATCAGTTAAATAGGCAAGACGCACCACATCTAGTAAAGGTAAAGTAGGCAAAACTTGTCAAGAGTACAGAAATCTGTATCTTAATGATGATTGAGGACGGCAGGATTGATTTGTCATTTAATGTCATATGTATGTTCCAGGGGGCCATGGCTGCTACATATTCTGCATTGAACAACAAGACATTTCAGCCTGTTTTAGAACCTGTTGCTGCTTCAAGTTTGGCTCAGCGGAGAAGCATGAAAAAGCTAACATCCACAGACTTATAGCTCAGCTGGAACATTTAGTCCACGTGGAACAGAGAAAAGCAAGCAAGCAAACAAACAAACAAAAAAACCCCAAGAAACAGCTGCCTGCCCTGTGAATTAAAAGGCATATATACCAGTTCCTCCTACACTACTTGAATTTCAGTTGAAGAAAGGAAGAAAACAAAATTAAAAGGAAAAAGAAAAAAACGTCTACCAGTTTTTTAGAGGATGTATTGCTGTTCGTAGGTTGGTTTCAGTAGCATCAGGGTATTTTGCAACTGTGGTGAGGAATTTCGGTACACATTTCATTTCGGAGATCGATCGCGTTATGTTAATACTTTTAAATACTGTATAGTTTTCATCCGGTTTATAAAGATGATGTATTAGTTGAGACCAGAGACGCTGCTCAAGTTGTAAATTTCATTTCAGAAGAAAAGGTCAGTGTTTTAATATTTTTGCTACCTTGGCCCTGTTGTAAAGACAAAAGAAAAGAAAACATTAAACATGATGTGCTCTGGTTTTGTACATTGATCCCATTAACTGGCGGACTCCATGCATTTGATTCGCGGGTTACGACAAGCCAAGGACCCTTGAAAATGCATATCCTAGTGCAAAATGCATGATGGAAGCCCTTAACTTCTGCTGGTGTCAGCCAATTATGTGTAAAAAAAATCATGTACAGCTGTAATAATCCATGAGCATACACCGAGATGATAGCGTGTAACTCCTTCATTAGAAGCTGTAGATTTGGTTCAACCTAGCCGTGTCTTTCTTAAGGCTTTTGAAGAGTGGTGGTTGTTAGGATAATAAATAATCTGTTGTACTTAAACTTTATGTATGACTTCACCATCATTGGACCTTTTCAAGAAGGGGTAAGTAGATCTCTGCTTGATAATAGTTTAAATCGGGGGTGTCCAACCTTGACAACTTTGAGGCCTGTGGACTGCAACTCCCAGAGTTCTCCAGCCAACCAGGGGATTACTGGGAGTTGAAGTCAACAAGTCTTAAAGTTGCCAAGGTTAGCCACCCCTGCTTAGATATAGAATAAGGTGTGAAGGGCTTTATACCACACTCGTGGACTTCAACTCCCAGAATTCTCATGGCTGGCTGGAGAATTCTGGGAGTTGAAGTCCACAGGTCTTAAAGTCGCCAAAGTTTGGCACCCCTGCTTAGATACAGAATATTATTAGATACAGAATATGGTGTGTAGAGCTTGTACCCTATATCTAAAAGGCTATGAGTTTGATGTAAACTCCAGTATTGTGCTCTCATGTCCTGAGGCTTAGATTTGTTTCATCTGTGAACTTTGGTGTCACACAGTCTGTGCCCATTTCATTTAACAATAGGACTGATGTATTTTGCACTTGCATTCTGGATTGAACCTTGTTACTTGATTGGTATTGAGAAAAAGACAAATGAAGCTACCTTGATTGGTATTGACACAAGACAAATTAAGCTACCTTGCTAATTAAGCTAGCGCACTCTGCTGTCTTCAGTTGTTTTTTTCCTTCGCGGTCTTCAGTTCTGAATTTTGTCATCCTGGGACAGCATTTTTATTCCTCCTAAGTTATAAGATAGTGATGTTTTTAATCACATGCCATATTTCACAACAGATTTTATTTATTTACACATTGAAAAGTTGTCTGAATTCCTTGTTTTCTCTGATATTTTATAAACAGTTTTGAAGATAAATGCTTATATTAATGTTTTTCCCCCTCTTTCTTTTCCTTTTAATATCGACTTTGTGTTCCCTGAAAAGTGCAAGATTTGAAACATTCCTTGGTCTTTTCTGATCAAACTTTGCCTCAAGTAGAGGAGAAATTCCTCGTAGATCCATAAATTCAGTGGGAAGAATAAAAGCAATGAGGATTGGGAGGATTACTCAGAAAAAAATATGAAATTGGTCAGGTTAACCCATATTGGATCTTGATTAGTTTCAAACTGGCATGTTTTCTTAGAAAATGCATCTCCCTCCCCAACCGCAAAGAAAGATATTCTAATATGGATTATTGAGATATCTTATTTTAAAATAATGCAATTGATTAACATCCTAACAATATTGAACCATCCTTTGGGATGACCTTCCTTGAATAACCATTAATGAATTAGAGAGCTCTTGTGATGAGATCGAGAGAGTTCTGCATATTATGCTGAATAATATTTTATTCTTTTGTTTGATGACTTCATTTGGGATCAAATAAAACTGCTAAGACTAAAATCTGAAAATAGAATGCATTTGTTAAAATTCATGAAACATTTTCACAGAGCTACAGGAAACTGGAAATGCCGGTCATAAATTACAAGAGGAAAAAGACTACTTTTTTCATTCATTTCAGGAGCAAAAATAAATATATGGATTTATTTTGTTTAGACAAATCCTTCCTTTAAGGAGTGGATACATATTATCTCAGCCATACGTTTCTTATTATACTTACAGAAAATCAGACTTCTCTCAAATCAGAATAAATGCACCTTTTGGCCAATATTGTCTACTCCGACTGACAAGAAATCAAAAAATCTCAGGGACTTTTTTCAACAGCCAAATCTCATGTTTTGGTTGTTTCATGAGCATATTTGAGGCCTAGTCACTTTTCTGAAGGGTGGGTTGCAATAATTATAATTTCCTGGACAGTTGGTGATAAGTTGCTAAGCTCCTGGAGGCAAGTATCCCAAGAGCCAGTCAGTTTGCTTGCAGATAAGCACAGTAGAAAATTCTAGAAGACTCTGGATATCTGGTCTCTAAAAGCGATTCTTTCTTTAATCTGATAAGTGAAAGTGGTTTTGAAACCTCCCTCAGGATGCACAGAAATGACTGCCAATGACTTTGACGCAGTGGTGAAATTCAATTTTTTTACTAGTGGTTCTGTGGGCGTGGCTTGGAAGGCGTGGCAGGGGAAGGATACTGCAAAATCCCCATTCCCACCCAGCTCTGGGGCCAGCCAGAAGTGGTATGTGCCAGTTCTCTGAACCACTCAAAATTTCCGCTACCAGTTAACCAGAACCTGCTGAATTTCACCCCTGCTTTGATGTGGATGGAATGAACCCAAAGGGGCAAACTATTAATTTTTCTCTTCGTAGCACTTGCTGGAAGACTTTTTCAAAAGCAGAACTTCACATGTATCTTGAAGTTACCCAAGAGATAAAGAGACCCTCCTTATAGAGGTTTCCTTTTCTTTAAAAAAAATGCTCCTAAAGTTAATTATTTACCACAGGGATTGCTCTCACCTTGTAGGAACAATACAATTTTATCCATACAAATCCCTTCGTTGGAACATGGTGGTAGATGTACTTTGACAGAGATGTAACATGGTCTGTTCTGGGGCTGTAAGTTCCTCTTCTGTTTTGGATACTAATGGAAGCAACCTCAAATAGAGGTTTGTCAACTATGGTTTTCTAGAAAAATCACTTCTACTCGTTGAAATAATCAGAAGTGGTTAAGAAGCTCTGGGATCACACTTTCTTTGGGCAGTCTTTCTCAGAATAGAAAAAAAAAACCTCACCAGATGGACTCACTTTCACTTCCTTCCGGAGCCATCTCCGACTTTGTCAGCCTAGGGCTGCCTGTTTGCTGCTGGCTTGAAGCGCTTCCCTTGGGTCAATCAGGGACTTTGCAATGTCCCTGAAACCAGCAAGGCTTTGTCTTCCTGTTCACCATCTCTACGGGACGGTTTAGGTCGAACTGGACTATCCAGTGGCAAAAGTGTCAATGGCGGTCTTGGACTGTCGAGACCGCATGTTGAATTGTCGCAACATTGGCCTTCCTCTCTGGGATCACACTTTCAGTATTGTGAGAGTTTAGAAATTACAGTATCATCTTTTAATGACCCCATAATCTCTTGTGGGATGGAGTCTGGGCAACTGAATGGAGCTGAGTATTTACTGGCCAGATGCCCTTCCTGTTGCCAATGCAGAGGTTTTTTTTCAGCAGATATATTCTCATTGTGCCCAGAGAGAAATATCTGCCTCAACCTAGGATCAAACTCACAGTCTCCTGATTGTGAGGTGAGAGTTCCACCTCTAGGCCACCACACCACTCTTTAGAAATTACGGTACAATGGGGGAATATTGAGCCAGTGGTTAAAGCTGAGCTTGTCATCTGGAAAACATACAGTCCTGGTTCGAGACCCAGGCACTGTTCAGTGGGATGAACTCTATAACCATCATTTGAAATTGCTGTCAGACTGGAGTTTCATCCGTCTTACTCCTTGTTAGGATGTAACGGAAAGCTAAGATCAGGAGGTTTTCAACAGTTGCATGGCAAGGAGGAAGAGGAATAGCATGTGCTAGAACATGTTTTCCCATGGCTTTGCGTGTTGAAATATGTTGGATCTGAACCTGGTTGCTAACTGGCTTATCTGGCTGCTGCCCACCTAGCAGTTTGAAAGCACGTAAATGTGAGTAGATAAATAAGTACCACTTCAGTGGGACGGTAACAGTGTTTCATGTCCCTTGGCTTATTGCCATGCTGGCCACATGACCACAGACAACACTGGCTCCCTTGACCAAGAAATGGAGCTGAGCACCACTCACTAGGGTCAGAAACAAATGAACAAACCTTTATCTTTACCTAGAATTTATAATAAAACTAGCTAGTAATTTATGTTAGTTGACATTAGGGTTAAAAAAAAGGAGAGGGTAGTTGAAACAGCTGGTGAATAAATTAAACTCAATTTGGATGAGATTTTATCTTACTTGGTTACAGTGGGACATCTTAAGTCAATTCCAGTTTAAGTTCTAAATAGTTCTAAATTCATGGGAATTTTCTGGACGAAAATCTTGATATTATGGTCTGGGACTGTTTGGGGAGGGGGTGGTGCGTGGAATGATTTATATGAATCCTTCCAGTTTCCCAACTACTATTCATTTTTGCACTGAATAAGCTGGTTTCAATTTCAGTTTGAAAAGCTAGGCTGTTTTGATTTCACCATGGTCTACCATCCCTTCCTCTTTCTTTGTATTGCTTCATATGAAGAGTAGCCGAACCAGCGAGAATTCACCATTAGACCCAAAGCTGGATAGATAACAAACTGGAGTAGTCCAGCATCTATAGCCATTATTTGAAATTGCTTCATAGACTGGGGTTTTTGTCCATCTTGTGCCTTGTTAGGATGTAACGGAAAGCTACGATCGGGAGGTTTTCTACTGTTGCATGGCAAGGAGGAATGGAATAGCATGTGTTAGACCATGCTTTCCCATGGCTCTGTATGTTGAAATATGTTCCATCTGAAACTGGATCCTTACCTTCAGCTGCAGAGCCATAGAAGCATGACAGGATCGCCAAATAACCAAGTTTTATTTACGTGGTATTTGGGCGAAGTACTTCCTAAAGGTTTAAAATCGCACAAAACGTTCTCCTCTCACCACACTGTTGTCAGTATTGTAACTCTCATGTCTCGGACAGACTCTGGATTTGTACCATATTGTATTTATTCTGTTCAGAATTTTTTCTCCCCTTCAGTTTTTTTTATTTCAGACTCTGTATATATTGACATTAAAGTTTGCCTTGTACTACAACTTTTGCAGATGCATCCAGTATTGTATTGGAAAAAACCTTGTTTACATCTTGCTGCTAAAATCCGTGCAGTGTGTCCATTCCTGTCTCTCTCGCTCTCTTTTCCTTTTTGTCTGTTTCTCCCCTTCTCATCTTGCTTCCTTCCTTCTTTCTCATCTTCCTTTCACCCTTCCTTCCTTCCCTCCCTCCCTTCCTAACTTCCTTCTCTCATTCCCATATCCATCCTTCCTAACTTCCTTCCTTCTCTTATTCTCATATCCTCCCTTCCTCCTACTACTGCAATGCGCTCTACATGGGGCAGCCCTTGAAGAGCATCCGGAGACTTCAGCTCGTCCAGAATGCAGCCGCGCGAGTGATTGTGGGTGCACCTCGGTACACCCACGTTACACCTATCCTCCGCGAGCTGCACTGGTTACCGATTATTCTCCGGATACGCTTCAAGGTGCTAGTCGTCACTTATAAAGCCCTTCATGGTATTGGACCTGGGTACTTGAGAGACCGCCTGCTGCCAATTACCTCCCAAAGACCCATTAGATCTCACAGAGTAGGCCTCCTCTGGGTTCCGTCTACCAGCCAATGTCATCTGGCTACTACCCGGGGGAGGGCCTTCTCTGTGGCGGCTCCGGCCCTTTGGAACGAACTCCCTGCAGAGATTCGGACCCTCACCTCTCTCCAGGCCTTCCGAAAAGCCGTTAAAACCTGGCTGTGTCGGCAGGCCTGGGGTCGATGAGTTCCCTTCCCCTCTCGAATCGTGTGGCTGTTGGTTGTTTTTAAATGGCCTGTGCTTTTGTAGTTTTTGTGTCTTTCCCTTCCTCTCCTTGGGTTTGTGCGCCGCCCTGAGTCCCCCCGGGAATAGGGCGGCATATAAATAAAATGAAACTCAAAACTCAAACTCCTTCCTTCCCTCCCTTCCTAACTTCCTTCCTAACTTTCTTTCTTCTCTCATTCCCATATCCATCCTTCCTCCCTCCCTTCCTTCCTCAACCAAAGACAACATAAGTATGTGGAATAGGATGTATAGTGTGTGAATGTTTGTGAGCTGTGCCTTTAAATAGAAGGCATGTCTACTAGAATAAAAACAAAAAATATGAATTCATAAAGTTTCAAGTTGACAACATTTTGATTGTATTTGGTACCAAAAGCAAAGGGCTTCCCCCCCCTTTCTAATAATTTATTTTTATTTATAAGCCACTTCCTAGGGAATCATTCTTATCAACTCACAATAATAAATACAAAAATAAGACATAATAAAACTAAACTCAATAAAGCAGTACAGGACCACAGAGTGCCATTATAAAACCTAAACTGTGCAACAATGGGAAAGTGTCATCTTAAAATAATGTGAAGCTGATCTCATCAATTTAGTAACGGGTCGATGAAAGCAGTTGATGATTTCTGATGTTTAAAATCAGTTTTTTTAAAAAAAGGTAATATAGGAGATGTACAGGTAGTCCTTGATGTACAACCACAATTTAGCCCAAAATTTATGTTGCTAAGCGAGAAATGTGTTAAATGAGTTTTGTCCCATTTTACGACTTTCCTTGCCACATTTGTTAAGTGAATCACTGCAGTTGTTTTATTAGTAACATGGTTGTTAAATGAATCTGGTTTCCCCATTGACTTTGCTTGTCAAAAGGTCGCAAAAAGGGGTCACGTGACCCCGGGACATTGCAACCGTCATAAATAAGCATCTGAATGTAAATCATGTAACAATGGGGATTCCGCGATGGTCATAAGTGTGAAAAATGACCATAAGTCACTTTTTTCAGTGCCATTGTAACTGTCGTCACTAAGCGTCCTATTGTAAGTCAAGGACTACTTGTACTCCAGTGGGAAGGGAATTTACATTTGATGAGATTTTCACTCAACCAATCAATCAAAGCTGGAAGGGACCTTGGAGGTCTTGAAGTCCAGCCCCGTGCTCAAATCACTATGATGCTTATCAAAAACAAACACAGTTGATTTTACAGACAGAGTTTCCTCTGAAGCAGAAGATAGTTGGGCTTCGTTCAGCCATCGGTACCTTCACCAATGTTGGTCTGTAACCCCAATCCTGTTCATCATATGTTATCTATGTTACCTGTTGTGGCCCAGCAGGAGCCGTTGGAGCTGCCGATGGACTCCGATAGCGAGGGACCCTATGAGTCGGCTCTGGAAGATGTGGAGGACCCTGGGCAGGGTTCAGACTCCGAGCAGGGACCAGAGAGGCTGGTTGGTCACCAGGAGGTGCCTGAGGCATGGAGCAGTGGTGAAGATCAAAGGGAGTTTGTCCCTGATGTCAGGCACTGGAGCAGTGGTGAAGAGCAAAGAGAGTTTGTCCCTGACGTCAGGCAGAGAAGGGCAGAGAAACGGAGGCAGCAATTACGAAGACAGACTCATAAGAGATAATCAAGCCCAGGTGGTCGTGGCTTGGCTCCTCTCAAAAGAGTATGTAAGAAGAGACTTTGGGAGGAGACCTTTTGCAGGACACAACCATTCATACCAAGCTGGAGAAGCTCTTGTGTGTATTGTATCTTTTATCTGTGGGAGTCTGGGTTGCTGCCAACGTCTTGCCTGTGAATAATTACTGTGAATAAAGCGTGGCTAACAGTAAGCTTGTGTCGGCGTTACTCACCGGATGGAGGGGGGGTCAGAACAGTTACCTATATATGTTATTCATCAGATGGAACAATGGCTGATGACCTCTTTCTATCGGTCCAGGATAGAAAGTGTCTTCACATACTGCATTACAGTATGGTTGTTGTTGTTGCAAAATCATGACCCATCGTGACCCCATGGACAACATTCCTCCAGGCCTTCCTGTCCTCTATCATCCTCTAGAGTCCATTTAATGCCTTCTGATTCGGTGACTCCATCCAACCACCTCATTCTCTATTATCCCCTTCTTCTTTTGCCCTCAATCTTCTCATTAGGTGTGGTTTCTTCCTTCTCATTACAGTAGGGCATGCTGGTTTAACTACTGTGGACAGGGAAGCACTACAGAGAGCGATCAATTCGTCACAAGAAACCATTGATTGCCCTCTAACACCCCTGGATGACATTGTCAGGTCTCGCTGCTTTAGCAGAGTCAGGAAGATACTCAGAGATGATTCACACCCAGGTCAGTGTCTCTTCGTGCTTTCTACCATCAGGCAATAGACATCGAAGCATAGCCAGCCAAACAAATAGGTTTAAAAATAGTTTCCATCCTTGGGCTATCAGACTCTTCAACACAACCACAATCACTCCACGCACACACGGAAACGTATGACTTGTTTTTTTCTTTTTCTTTCTTTTTTTCTTCCCCCTTCCCCTAATTATTTGATTAGGGATTATTCTTGATATGATTTAGGTTGTTTGTATTTTTTGTCATGGGTTGCACCAGTGAGGCTAAAACCAATTTAATTGTACACATGATGTACAATGACAATAAAGGCTATACTATACTACCTGAAGAGTTGATGGCATTTTGTATAAGGGCTGTATCAGATGCTCCATTTTCCTAGTCGCCATCATCTCTACTTTCCTAGATGAAGAATTTTCAGAGGAAAAACTAGACCAGTAGAGTGGTTGCCTTCAGAAGTTGTGGGTGCTTCATCATCACTGGAGGTTTTTAAGAAGAGACTCGGCAGCCACTTGTCTGTTCTGTTTTGAGGATAAATGAAAGCCAACAGACTTATGCAACAATCAAACATAGTTATTTGTTGTGGCCCAGCAGGAGCCGTTGGAGCTGCCACCAAACTCCGACAGTGAGGGGCCCTATGAGTCGGCTCTGGAGGATGTGGAGGACCCTGGACAGGGTTCCGACTCCGAGCAGGACACAGAGAGGCTGATTGGCCACCAGGAGGCACCTGAGCCTTGGACCAGTGGGGAGGAGACAAGGGAGAGTGAGCCGGAAGCCAGTAGTGAGTTGTTCCTGGATGCACGCCATCGAAGGGTTAATAGGCGTCAGGAACAATTACACAATTACAGGAGGTAATTGCACTCAGCTGGTGGTCATTAGGCTCCTCTCCAGACTATACAAAGCTACTTGTGCACACGCCCCTCTTTGCAGAAGTCAACACAGAATCGAATGTCGGAGAACTTTGTATGAGCTTGGCAGGCTGGATTGCTGCCAAGCCTTATCTGTGTTTATTGCTGCCCAAGCTTGTCTATGCCAGGTTGCTGCCAAGGACCTGTGTGTCTGTTAATTAAATGCCGTAATTTATCTCTGGCTCGGAGTGTGCTTTGGTGTGGGAGGGGGGGTCAGAACAGTTATTTATTTCTGAATCATTTTTTCCCAAAAGTCATGTAAAATAAGGAGCTGATGGACTCAAAAGAAGACCAATTTTACTCCGAGCCATCACATTGCCTGCATTTGTCCAACCAGTTTTGTTCCTTGTAACTACCATAACAGAATCCTTGTATATTTTTAATTTAAAAAGGCAGGTTCATCTCTTGAGGACTAAACAGAGGGAGGAGGGACCATGAGAGATGTTGAATTTCATGCCCCAAAAGAGTTTCTTAGATGTTCCTCAAAGTATCTAAAGAAGAAGCTTGGTTCTTCTGGTTGAGATCTCCTAATGGGTTTACAATGAACAGAAATTACTCCAGTTAGTCAACATGAGGTCTTCTCAGCTATTGCATTCCTATGGCTTTGATGATACAGTAGAATAGAACAGAGCTGGAAGAGACCTTGGAGGTCTTCTAGACTAGACCCCTGCTCAAGCAGGAGACCCTATACCATTTCAGACAAGTGACTGTCCAATGTTGTCTTAGTTTTGAAGCAACTTCAGTCTCTTCTTAAACACCTCCAGCGATGAAGTACGTACAACTTCTGAAGGCAAGCAGCTTCACTGGTTAATTGTTCACACTCTCAGGAAATTACTCCTTCCTTCTAGGTTGACTCCATCCTTCATTAGTTTCCATCCGTTGCTCCTTGTCCTGCCTTCAGGTGCTTTGGCCAGTTGTGTCTCACAAACATTTAGGCCTTTTAATAAAATTTGCTAGTTGTAAAAATATGATCTTAGACTCTTTCTGATTTTGTGGTCACCATAGACCAGTGTTTCTCAACCTTGGCGACTTTCAGTCCTTTGGACTTCAACTTCCAGTTTCTGGGAGTTGAAGTCCACAGGACTGAAAGTCGCCAAGGTTGAGAAACACTGCCATAGACTCACACGTCTCTGCTACATGTCCTTCAATGTGGTCTTTTATTTATTTTTCATTGGATTTGTTTTTAATTTATTTCCTTTTTTTGGTCAGGAGATGGCGGCATTGCTCAATTTGTGTTATCCCAGGACCATCAAATTGGGTAACGGCATTGCCTCTATTCTGTAAATGTGAAACTGAAGTGAAGAAGGCTTGCTTGAAAATGCAAACTGATCATTGGAGTGAGAGGGAGAGAGGGCTAGGACTGTGGGGTCCTTGGAGTTCTCTGAGCTTGGTTATTTCTTTACGAGGTTTTCATTACCTAACTAGGAAACATCATCAGTGCTACTGTAGAAGGCAGGGATGTTGTTAAGTGGGAGGCGGAGGAGGAGGAGGAGGAGGAAGAGAGGAGGAAGAGAAGAAAAGGAAGAAGAGGAGGAGGAGGAGGAGGAGGAGGAGGGTGATGTCCTTGGAGTTCTCTGACCTTGGTTGTCTTCTTGCAGACATTTCGTTACCTAGCTAAGGAACATCATCAGTGCTAGAAGGCAGGGGAGTTGTAAGTGGTGGGAGGAGGAGGACAACAGTGGGATCCTTGGTGTTCCCTAAGCTTGGTTGTCTTTTGGCAGACATTTCATTACCTAGCTAGGGAACATCATCAGTGCTAGAAGGCAGGGGAATGGTAAGTGGGAGGAGGAGCAGTACAAGGAGGTGGACAAGGAGCAGAAGGAAGAACAGGGGAAGGAGGATCAAAAGAAGGATAAGAGATCAAAGTAATATTGTAAGTTAAGATATGAGACAACACCGGAGATTCCCAACTTCAAGTCTACCTCAGCCATGGAACCCTAGCAGGCGATGGGTTCATTGATTGAAATCTGGGTTGGACCTCTTCAGAAAACACCTTTACTAGGTTTATTAAAGGTAAAGGTTCCCCACACACATATGTGTTAGTCGTTCCCAAGTCTAGTGGACGGTGCTCATCTCCGTTTCAAAGCTGAAGAGCCAGCCTGTCCGAAGATGCCTTTGTGGTCATGTGGCCGGCATGACTAAATGCCAAAGGTGCATGGAACGCTGTTACCTTCCCACCAAAGGTGGTCCCTATTTTGCTACTTGCATTTGTACATGCTTTCGAACTGCTAGGTTGGCAGAAGCTGGGACAAGTAACAGGAACTCATTCCATTATGAAGCTCTAGGGATTTGAACCGCCGAACTGCCGACGTTTCTGATCGACAAGCTCAGCGTCTTAGTCCCCTGAGCCATCGCATCCCTAGGTTTATTGGAACATCCTATTACATCATACCCTCACTCAGATATGAATCCTCAATTCTGGCCATCCTAACCCAAGTAGATCAATCTATAAAGTCCTATACAGGAGTGTAATCATTATGTTTATTGTGAAAATAGAAGGTAAAATCTATAAATCACTGGATGCTGGTGGAAAAGTTTTATTTTTTTGGCTTTTCATAAAAAGTGGTGCCACCGTATCAGTTGATCACTTGTGGTATTTCCGGAGAAGACTGGCCCAATCCTTAAAAAAGAAATTTATGAACCCATTTTGCTCCAGGCTGAGGAGAAAAAGACAAGGCCAAGATAGAATTAATTCAACACAAGCAGAAAATGTCAAGTAAATAACAAGCCACATAATTTTGCAGTAAGCCAATCCATATTTTTCCACCTCATGAAATTGCAAAATGATTACACATACAACAATACATCCTTGATTATTGTGATTTTACCTCATGAGAATTCCAAAACAAAAACACAAATTTATTATTAGATTTGTATCTTGCTTTTCCATCCAAAAAGTGCATTTGAGGCAGCTACCAAAAGGAAAAGGAAAATGCAAAAATAGGTTAATTTTTTTTCCAAATAATTCCTCAAAGGGGAATTAAAACACTGAAGCCCAGAAAAATCTTGAAAAAAAATCCAGTCAGAAAGGCAAAACATTAACACTGATCATTGGTCCCACAGGATGCCAGAACCTTGCTCTCTCAACAGAGGTAAAGGTTCCCCTTGCACATATGTGCTAGTCGTTCCTGACTCTAGGGGGCAGTGCTCATCTCCGTTTCAAAGCCAAAGAGCCAGCGCTGTCCGAATATATCTCCGTGGTCATGTGGCAGCTATGACTAAACACCAAAGGCGCACGGAACGCTGTTACCTTCCCACCAAAGGTGGTTGCTATTTTTCTACTTGCATTTTTTATGTGCTTTCAAACTGCTAGGTTGGCAGAAACTGGGACAAGTAATGGGAGCTCACTCCGTTAAGCAGTGCTAGGGATTCGAATCACTGAGCTGCCAACCTTTCTGAACGACAAACTCAGCGTCTTAGCTACTGAGCCACCGCGTCCCTCCCGACATATTTGTTTCTCTTTTGATATTAGGGATGGAATGCCATCTCTAAATGAGGATGGTTGAAAAACAACTGCAAAAGAAAACTCGACACCACCCTATCAGTAGCTCACCAGTGTCCCCAAAGTGTTTTTTTTTTCAAGAAGCAACTGGACTTTCTGTTTTTTTTCTTGGAAAATGTTTTGCTTCTCATCCAAGAAGCTTCTTCAGTTCTGACTGGATGGTGGGAAATGGAAGGATTTATACTCCTTGCAGACTGCTGGTCATTTGCATTATTTTAGCAGGTCATTAAGGTCACCTGGACGTTTATCGATGTCTTGGGGATCACCTGAGTGGTGCAAATGGGTGCAGAGCCTTCTTTGAACTGTTGAAAGGACTGTGTTGTAGACTGGAGAGAGAGTCAAAATTGAACAGCTCTCTCTCTGAACAGAGGGGGAAGGAATCAGAGGTGGTATTCAGCAGGTTCTGACTAGTTCTGGAGAACCAGTAGCAGAAATTTTGAGTAGTTCTGGAGAACCAGTAGCAGAAATTTTGAGTAGTTCGGAGAACTGGTAGCAGAAATTTTGCGTAGTTTGGAGAACCGGCAAATGCCACCTCTGGCTGGCCTCGCCCCCATCTATTCTCTGCCTCCCGAGTCCCAGCTGATTGGAAGGAAATGGGGATTTTGTAGTAATCTTCCCCTGGAGTGAGCAGGAATGGAGATTTTACAGTATCCTTCCTCTGCCACACCCACCAAGCCACATCCACAGAACCGTAGTAAAATATTTTGAATCCCACCACTGGGAGGGATATGGCATCATCTATCTCCAATCTACCACACAGTCCTTTCAACAGTTCCAAGGAGGCTCCACACACATTTGCACCACTCAGGTGATCTTAAAGACACAGATAAACCTCCAGGTGGCCTCAACAACTCTCTAAAAGGATGCAAATGACCAGCTGCCTGCAAGGAGTATAAATCCTTCCATTCTCCACCATACTGTCAGAACTGAAGAAACTTCTTGTATGAGAAAGTGAAACGTCTCCAAAGAAAAAACAGAAAGTCCACTTGCCTCTTGAAAAAAGCACCTTTGGGAGAACCATGGCTGAGAATCTCCATAGACATTTAGCTCACCAGTGGTGCACCTCTGGCTCCTGGTTTGGGGGGTTTGCTCATATCTACTTTGGCGGGTTCTGTTTCACCCTCAGCTTTGGTCGTTGCAGGCGGACGGCGTCCATGTTTTGGGGGTGGAATGTACGAAGGCGCCATCTCCAGTTGGAAGTGTGCTGCTGGTAAACGACACGCCATCTTCTCGGTAGGCTGAGGCGTGGTGGAGGGTGGCTGAGGTAGGGAAAATGAGAGTAAGGGGGAAGCAGGTCTATCCGCCTCGACGGGTGGGAGGGTCTGAGTGGCGGAATCTTTCATGTTCCCTTTCCGTTTCAGAGGAGCGCTCGTTCTGGCAAATAAGTGCACATTTTTCTGTGACTTGAGAGAAATGGGAGGAGGTGTCTCCTCCTTCTCTTCTTCCTCCTCCTCTGATGACTTCTCCTTGTCTTTGGCCTGGTCAGGAGGCGATGAGGAGGGTTTCCTTTCCTGAGGGAGCGACTGAACGGAGCTCTCGCTGGTCACCTGAGAGACCTCCGGACTTTTGAAGTGGGTCTTTGAAGACTTCGCCGCCCCTTCCGGGGGCGCTTCGGCCTTGTCCATTTCCGATGGCAAGATGATGGAGACGGATTTGCTGGTCTGCACTCTTTCCTCGGAGGTTTTCAAAATCCCTTTGGGCAACTTGGAGGGCTCCTGGATGTAAACCTCGGCTGGTTCTTTGGCAGGATCAAAGATGGAGAAAACCGTCTTGGGCACCGAGACATGGGCAGAGGAAGTCTTCCTTTTCTCCCTTTTCTTCCTGCTTGGCGGTTTCTTTTTAGGCTCCTCAGGCATGGGGGGCGAAGGCACCGTTGAGATACAACGCGTGTCACCCACCATGAAAGACGTTTTCTCGTACGGCCCTTTCGGGGGAGGGGCAACGGCCACTAAATGCTTCTCCAAAGGTTCTTTTGGTGGCGGCTTCTTTTTCTTTAGGCACGGGAATATCTTTTCCCATATGCTTGGTTCTGGTTCGGGAGCTTTTGGTTTAGCTGGCGGTTTTGGCTGAGCGGGGGCAGTAGGCCCGCTTCCTGCAGGTACAGCAGGAGTGGCAGGCTGTGGCTTCTGAGCGGCTGGCTGTGGTTGCTGTGGGGCTGGCTGTGGTTGCTGTGGGGCTGGCTGTGGCTTCTCAGGGGGTGCCTCTGGTTCCTCAGGGGCTGGCTGTGGCTTCTTAGATGGTGGCTGTGCATTGAATAATAAAACAGCATGTTATTATTTAAGGTTTGTAAAGAAAGGGATGGAGAAAAGAGCATTCAACCCGAATAGGTTGAAGGTTAAATCATAAGGAAAACAAATATGGATTCTTGTTGACATTGCCTTCCAGTGTTTTGATGCTAAGCATTCATTGATTACTCTGTACTCACCTTGTCTATTCCTCCTTGTTTCTCCTCTGTATTTAATTGTATTTAATTCCTTCTCTAGCATCTCAAGCTGTTTGAAGGGCATTGCATATGTTTTAATGTCTCAATTTAATTCCGCCCTGCCAAATGTTGATCAACAGGACACCTGTTCTGACCAAGGGTTTACAAAATCATGAAGCAGACTCCTTGTCCCAACTAAATCTCTTTTTATTAAACTAATGTGAATTCCTCTCATTCACATCTAGCAAAGTCCCGGCAAACAGTCTCTCAAGGGTGAATTTACAACCACAGACCTTATCAGGCTTGGAGAGCTACCAGGATGATATCTTCCAATTGCAATGCTGTACCAGAAAATACTTTGCAAGGAGTCTCTGAGAGTCATGAACAAATCTTCACACTAATTAAACAAATTAATTGTCTCCTGCAAACTCCACTCCCCTTTTGCTTCTCTTTATTCCCTATGGGAGAGGCCACTCACTGTCAACCTGTGCCTTTACTCCCAAGTTGCCCCTTGTTCCTTAACTCTTCTCTTTTCTTGGCAGCTCTGCACATACGCACATTGGGAACAGGCTCCAGCTGTTCTTCTGCCCCACAGATCTCTTTACTCCGAAGTCGGCTGATAACTGTCAGATGGCCCTGGCCCCATCTCTGCCTCCAATGCAGAGCCCCCATCAGAGCCTTCCCCAGACTCCAGGACTGGCCAACGTATGGTATGATGAATAGGCTGCGTGAAAACTCCTGGGAAGGGAAGGGCAGTGTCAGAGGGCCGGGACAGGGTGGACATGGCCAGCCAGTGGTGGAATTTGGGGGTTCGCCAAACTGGGCAGAATCCTAGCTAGAAGATCGCCCGAACCCGTGCAAATCCCAAGCAGCTCAGCCCTGTAATTCTTATGCCTATGAACAAGAATCTATTCAACTAACAACACTATTTTGGCACTAGTTAAGACTCAAAGGGATTCAAAAGAGGATGAATGTGGTCCATTTGTGGTTATGTGGAGATTCTAGGCTGATTCCTCTTTTGACTCTGCTCTCCCCCTCAGGTTCTGCCATTCCTTGTTCTACATACGTTGAGCCTACGTTGACACTGATTTTCATGAAAAGAGGCTCCATCTATTTCGCAAAATACTATCAGCGAGCATTGCTTTTGACAAGTTTAGCCTTTTCAAACAACCCTAAGAAAACCACTTGCCTTTAAAACAGAAGGTCTGGATCTCGCTTTGTGGCCAGGCCGAGATGGTTTTGGGAAGTCTTGTTGAAAAATTATTTTGGGCAGTGGTTTCGGTATAGCGGTATGGCTTTCAGCTCCTGAAATACAGAAAGGAACAAGATTGGATTTTGAATGTGAAAAAAAAACAAAACAAAACTGAGAGCATATGGAATATATGTACAACTAAATGAGTATATACAGAGCTAACTTATGGATGGATCTAAACCAGTGTTTCTCAAGCTTGGCAACTTGAAGATGTCCGGACTCCAGACATCTTCAAGTTGCCAAGCTTGAGAAACACTGATCTAAACTCATAAACATGCAACTACATAAACTCTTGGATGGCATTTAAATCCAGCTACCTCCGAAATCTGTAACCCAAATGTGATTTTTTTAATGGAACTACAGGAGCCAATATATTAAATATCTCATCATAACCAATTGTAACCATAAGTATTTATTTTATTTTAGTCTGTGAAACATGTAAAAGATAGCAGGTATAAGTATGAACATAAACTTGGACAAAGGAAGTAAACACAGATAAATGGAGACAGTGAGGGTAGGCATGCTGTTGTGCTTATGCACGCCCCTTCAAGACCTCTTAGGAATGGGGTGAGGTCAACAGTAGACAGTTTAAGGTTAATGTTATGGGGGATGTAACAACAGAGTCAGGTTGTGCATTCCAGGCATTGACCACTCTGTTGCTGAAGGCGTATTTTCTGCAATTGAGATTGAAGCAGTTAACCTTGAGTTTGTATCTATTGTTTGCCTGGGTATTATTGGGGTTGAATCTGAAGTAGTCATTGACAAGTAGGACGTTGTAGAGTTCTACCTGTCAATACAAACATATTTTGCTTTGCTATACAAGTACAGGTAGTTCTCGACTTAGGACCATCATTAGGCCCAAAATTTATGTTGCTAAGTGAGACTTCTGTTAAGTGAGTTTCTGACAGTGAGAGCCATCAACCCATGGAACAGAAGTTGCCTTCAGAAGTTGTGGGAGCTTCATCCCTGGAAGCTTTCAAGAAGAGACTAGAGTGCCATCTGTCAGAAATGGTGTAGGATCTGCTTGGGCAGGGGGTTGGACTAGATGACCTACAAGGTCCCTTTCAACTCTGTTAATCTGTATCTGTATACCTTGTCAGAACAGAATGACAATTCTGGGAATAAATAACAATGACTAGGACAGCAATACATGTATTGTCCTTGATCAAGGCAAGGGGTTTTTAACAATTATGTAACTGCATACCTGGGCTTCGTGTTTCACTCTGTCCACGTCTTCCATGTTTACTGCAATACAAATGGAAAGATTTTGTTTTCTTTTTTTAAAAAAAAAAATCATATTTGGATTAGTCTAGGAGCATTTCAGGAATCTGATGTATAATCGGACATCAAAGCTATGCAAAGCTGCACAAACCGGCTTAGAAGGAAGAATGTCATAAAAACTTAGCTGCAACATAATCAGCTGCAGATTACAGCCTAAAATAAATTCACTTTTTCAGTGGCAACCAGAGAACGTTTGCTCTCTGGGTGTATGTTTTAATGCAGGGGGTCAAACTCAATTTCATGGAGGGTCACAACAGGGTTGTGTTTGAGCTCGGGGTGTGTGTGTGGCCAGGGTGAGTGTGGCAAGCTTGACTTCCCTTGTGTTGGGGCACCTGTGACAACCTGAGCGCTCTGCCAGTGAAAACAGGCTCCCAAGCAGGAGTAGGTTTCTGCCAGTGGTGGGATCCGGATCCCGTTGCAATCGGTACGGTGCAACGAGGCTGGGTGTCCACCACATGAACGCGCACAGCACATGTGCACACATGCATAGCATGCACATGCATACTTACCACCTGCAATGCTCTGCAATGCTCCAGCTGCTTGGAGGAGTATCGCGCAGGCGCTGAACACTCCATGCGCGGAAGCTCCGAACAGTTCAAATACAGGTTAAGGAGCGTGGGTGGGTAGGACCGTACTGGAACAGTACCTGGTGCTCCCAGAAGGCACCAGTACACCCATACTGGTGCGTAACCAGTCGTATCCCACCACTGGTTCCTGCCGGCATTACTATCGGTACATGTGCGGGAGTGCATTTGTGCCTAAAAAGGTGTGTGCATGCATACAAAATTAGAAAAAGAAAAATGAAGATTGTTCTGCGCATGTGCAGAACAGGAAATCAAGATGACGCCGCCAAAAATAGAACCAGTTTGGGCACGTGTCTAGCTGAGTTACTACCTACTCGGCCAAACCGGTCCGAACTGGTAGGAACCCACTTCTGCTCCCGAGCACCTTTTGCAGCCGTACAGCCTCCTGCAATCTTCTGCCAGCAAAAATGGAGCTTGCGAGGGGCCCCCACAGCCTTCCCAAGCTCCATTTTCAGCTGCAATGATCTTCTGAAACCCTCTGCTAGTGAAAGCAGAGCTCGGGAGGACTGCACATGCCTTCCCCCCCCCCCAGCTCCATTTTTGCTGGCAGAGGCACCGCGGGCCGGTCCCTTGCTGTTTTAGGATGGCTCCGCGGGACAGATCTAACCACCACACAAGCCGGATCCGGCCCACGGGCCTTGAGTTTGACAGCCTTGTTTTAATGCAAAGTTTTCCACAAACATACCATATTTTTCAGACTATAAGACGCACCAGTGTATAAGACCTACCAAGATTTCAAAGAGGTAAGTAAGAAAAAAAGTTTTTGCCTTCCCCACCCCTCCAGGAGCACTCTGCAGGCTTCAGCAGGGCTGAGGGAAGGCAGAAATGCCCCAATTTTTCACCAAAATGGGGCCATTTTTCCATTTCCTCAGAGCTGCTGAAGCCTGCAGAGTGCTTCTGGGGGGTGGGGGAAGGCAAAAAAAAAACCCGTTTTGGTGAAAAATGGCCTGTTTTTCACCCATTTTTCACAATAATTGGATGTGGGGGCGGGGCTTCAGGAGGGCAAAAATGACTGTATTCGGTGTATAAGGCGCACCAAAATTTTCACACCCTTTTAGGGGGGGGAAAGGTGCATCTTACTCTAAAAAATGCGATACATGAAAAGAAACATAGTTGCTTTAAAATGGGAGGAGACTTGAAATGTAGCTTTTCCAAGGGTATCTCTTTACGGGATACATCTTGTTCCCAAATACTACGAATGAATACATATATTGCATTTTTAAAAACTGCTCAATGAGCAAAGCTCTCTGGCTGGTTTAAAATAAAATACTTGCTAAACCTAGGTAGTTCTTCACTCACAACCACAATTGAACCAGTGGTGGGTTTCAAAAATTTTTAGAACCTCTTCTGTAGGTGTGGGCTGTTTTGTGGGAGTGGCTTGCCAGCCATGTGACTGGGTGGGCGTGGCCAATTTTTAAAATGTGGTGAAACTCACTTAACAACACTCTTGCTTAGCAACCAAAATGTTGGCTCAGGAACTCTGGCATTTGAAGCACGCAAGTCTTAAAGCTGTCAAGTTACAAGACCCTTGCTCCCCTAACCCTTTAGAACCCCCCCCCCAGGGATGTTCAAACTTGGCAGCTTTAAGACTTGTGGACTTCAACTCCCAGAATTCCTCCTCTCACTCTTCATCTTCATGATGTGCAGATGTCCAGGAGAAGGGAGCTGGAACCGGTTCTAAAGTGAATCACTGTAGTTGTTAAGTTAGTAACACGGTTGTTAAGTCAATCTGGCTTCCCCATTGACTGACAGCTCATTTAATGGCCGTTCGAACTTACAATGGCCCTGGGAAAAAATGACATTTTTTATACTTACAATCCATGGTCATCTGATCAAAATACAGACACTTGGCAACGGGTTCGTATTTATGACAGTGGCAGTGTCCCGAGGTCATGTGATCACCTTTTGCAAACTTCTGACAAAAGGGAAGCCGAATTACTTAACAACATGCTACTAACTTAACAACTGCAGTGATTCACTTAGCAACCCTGTCATAAAATGGGACAAGACTCGCTTAACAACTGTCTTGCTTAGTAACAGAAATTTGGGGCTTAATTGTGGTTGTAACTTGAGGAATACTTGTATATAGGGAAAGTAGATCAACCTATTTGTGCCCATCGGTTGAGTTAAGTCCATAAGGCCATGCATTGTAGGATTCTTGTATAAATCCTTCACAGTTGTTAGCACACAGCATGATATCACCTCAACTTGTAACAGCACGAAAGAGTGGATAACCGAATTTTCTGCTATTCCTCCTCTTTTTGATTTATATTTTGGAGATTGTGTCCCATGTTAGAAAGAACAAATTATCTGAGTGCAGTGTTTGTGTGGCTAGTATGGAATAAAGTCCAGGATATTTTTTTTAATAGTATCCCACAGTAGATAATTTATTTCTGGATGCAAAAATAATGGAGTTAATCAAGGAAAAACATCTGCTTATTATAGCGCCACAGAAAACAGAAATGTTTAAAAGCAAAAGCATTTCCACCAAAAAAGGGAGAAGCCAAAACATTTTGTTTGGAATCTGTTTCTTCTTCATTCGTCTCTATAACGTGCATGCACAAATGTACCCATAATGTGGCTGTTTAATATTCTTTCATTCAGAAATAGGCTCCCATTCTCTCTCTGCATAGCTTCAGGTCTATATTTTGTCCCCTTTCCTAATTACAGCAATAGCAATAGCACTAAGACTTATATACTGCTTTACAGCCCTCTCTAAGAGGTTTACAGAGTCAGCCTCTTGCCCACAACAATCTGGGTCCCCATTTTACTAGTACATGACTGTACATGTACTGGTGTCAACTTACATAGGGATTCATCAGTCCTACATACCCCAGTTCTCTCATATACCAATTCTTCTTTTCCCCTCTAACTTTGCATAAAATTGCTTATTTCAAATATCAGAATAAATGCATCCATCTTCCTAAGGATTCCAGGCATTGAATTCCTCCCACAAGCATCATTAAAAAAAAACAGCGGCTGGATTAATACATTCATTAAAGTTTCATTTGTCAACCTGAAACTCTTCATTCTACCAGAATAAATCCGTTTTAAACGCTTCCTAATCCAATCCCTTCTCTCTGGCATCGTCCACTTCCAGAAGTGACTTCTAGAGACCCCCCCACACACACTTTGCATATCTCACTGGTGGGAGAACGGCCCAGGGGTGGGTTCCTGCCAGTTCTAACCTCTTCTATAGAAGAGGTTCCACAAATCTACAGTGCCTTTTAGAACCAGTTCCAGCTCCCTCCCTCCGCCCGTCTGCATATCATCAAGATGAAGAGCGAAAGGAGGAATTCTGGGAGTTGAAGTCCACAAGACTTAAAGCTGTCAAGTTTGAACACCCCTGGGGGTCTTTTTCTAAAGTGTTAGGGGTGCAAGGGTCTTGTAACTTGACAACTTTAAGACTTGCATACTTCAATGCCAGAGTTCCTGAGTCAACATGACTGGAGGAGGAATTCTGGGAGTTGAAGTCCACAATCTTAAAGCTGTCAAGTTTGAACACCCCTGGGGTTTTTTTCTAAAGGGTTAGGAGTGCAAGGGTCTTGTAACCTGACAGCTTTAAGACTTGCGTGCTTCAAATGCCAGAGTTCCTGAGCCAACATTTTGGTTGCTAAGCAAGAGCGTTGTTAATTGAGTTTCACCATATTTTACAAGTTGGCCACACCCACCCAGTCACATGGCTGGCAAGCCACTCCCACCCGGTCACATGGCCAGCAAGCCACTCCCAGCTGGGTCATCTTCTGTTGTCCTGCACAGGAGAACAGAGCTGGAAAGCAGGTTAGTGGGGTGGGGAGGGAATGGGGATTTTGCAGTATCCTTCCCCTGCCATGCCCACCAAGCCATGCCCACTGAACTGGTAGTAAAAAAAAAATTGAATTCCACCACTGAGTCCAAGGATCTGATATCTATTGGGCCATTATCCTTTATAAGCTCATCTTTTCCTTTCCAGTGTTACCTAAAAAATGAGTAGAAGATTTTGAAACCCAGGAATGGATTACCATATTTTTCAGAGTATAAGACACACCAAAGTTTTGAAGAGGCAAATTTTTTAAAAAAGCTTTTGCACTCTGCAAACCTCCCCAAAATGGCCCATTTTTTGCAAAAATGTGCCCGATTTTGTCAAAAAAAAATGCATGCATAGCCTTTAGGAGGCTTATAGAGTATTCCTGGGGGTTGGGAGGGGCAAAATTGAGCAAAAAATAGCCCATTTTTCACTCATTTCTGCCTTCCCCAGCCCCCAGGAGCTCTCTGAAAGCCTTCTACAGGCTCTGCACAGCCATTTTGGGTTTCTGGGGGCAAAAAAGTGCCATATTCAGTGTATAAGACGCACCCAGATTTTCAGCCTCTTTTTTGAGGGAAAAAGGTGTGTCTTATACAAGGTAATCCTTGTTTGTTAAGCTTTTCATAACTGAACACTAAAATCTACCAGATGGCAGCAAAGAGGTACTGTACTGTACTCTGTGCTGCCAACTAATGGTCTTCTAGATTGTTACAACAGACATCTAATGGTTCTACCTTTGCTGCCAATGGAAACTAGTTCTAGTCAGGGGTGGGTTGCTGCCGGCATTACTGCTGGTTTGCAACCCGCCCTCAATGTGCGTGTGCTCGTGTGCTGTTCAATGTCAATTGTTCTGCATACGTCCACAGAAAAATTGACGGTGAACTGTGCATGCACAGTCACTAGAATCCAAAATGGCAGCAGCCAAGCGGCAGCGAGGGAACCAAAATGGCGGCAGCCAAGCAGCAGTGAGGGAACCAAAATGGCGGCAGCCAAGCGGCAGTGAGGGAACTAAAATGGTGGCAGCCAAGCGGCAGTGCGGGAACCAAAATGGCGGCAGCCAAGCGGCAGTGAGGGAACCAAAATGGTGGCAGCCAAACGGCAGTGAGGGAACTAAAATGGCGGCAGCCAAGCGGCAGTGAGGGAACCAAAATGGCAGCAGCCAAGCGGCAGTGAGGGAACCAAAATGGCGGCAGCCAAGCGGCAGTGAGGGAACCAAAATGGCGGCAGCCAAGCAGCAGTGAACAAACCAGAAACAACCCACCTCTGGTTCTAGTCACCGGTAGAGAGGGCCAAATGAACAGGTGAGATGGGCAAGACTCTTTTTGGCTTTACTATCAAAATAAACCAACATTATTTCCTTGCACCAAAAGGATTCCCTTCTGGGTGTTCGGTATTTCCTGTAAGAACATATCCCCCTAGATTTGCTTTTATTTATGTGAAAGAAACCTGATAATTAGCCATATATTTCAAAAGAACACCTGATTAGCCCTGAATGGCTACAGAAAGCAATTTTGGAATTTTCTCCTTGGCTTCACTGATCCCCTGTTTTCTTATTTGTTGATTATAAATAATGCCAATTCGTTCTTTTCTGCCCTTGTTTTGTTCCTCTCAGACACCTTAATTATATTCCAATTCAGCATTCATCAGTATAAAAGAGAAAGTATGAGAGGATTTTTATAGCCAATATCTTTTTGGGTGGTTTGGAGCCCGGGGCAAGTTAAGGAGAGAAGAAATCACATTTTTTTTTGCTATGCATCTTTTGGAGCGTTTGGCGTGAGTCATTTATAAAAATAAAATAAGTACACTCCCTATTTCCCATTTGAAATGGAAATACAATTAAGGTTGCTAGGTCTAGCTGAATATTTACCATTGGGCTATTTAGTTTGAGGAAATAGTAAGGTCACAACTGGGTGGTCAGAAATATGGATTTTTACTCTCTCTTCTGCAGTTCTTCCCTTAATAGTAAAAGTTGTTTCTTTAATGAATAGTTAACATTAGAATATATTTGCTTAAATGAGAATATCTGCCTGCCTGCCTATCTATCATCTATATCTATCCATATCTATCTATCTATCTATCTATCTATCTATCTATCTATCTATCTATCTATCTATCTACATCTTTCTATCTTTCTTTCTTTTTATCTGTCTGTCTGTCTGCCTGTATGTATGTATGTACCTATCTACCTATCTACCTACCTCCTACCTACCTATCTACCAATCCATCCATCATCTATCCATCCATCCGTCATCTATCTATCTATCTATCTATCTATCTATCTATCTATCTATCATCTTATCTGTCTGTCTGTCTGTCTATCCTATCATCCATCCACCCACCCACCCACCCACCCACCCACCATCCATCCATCCATCCATCCATCCATCCATCCATCCATCCACCCACCCACCTACCCACTCACCCACCATCCATCCATCCATCCATCCATCCATCCATCCATCCATCTATCCTATCATCCATCCATCCATCCATCCATCCATCCATCCATCCATCCATCCATCCATCCACCCACCCACCCACATACATACATACATACATACATACATACATACATACATATATTTATCATCTATCTATCATCTTTCTTTTTGTCTGTCTGTCTATCTACCTATCTACCTGCCTGCCTGCCTGCCTGCCTGCCTGCCTGCCTACCTACCTGCCCGCCTACCTACCTACCTATCATCTCATTTCCATCATTACCTCAACAGTTGGCACTACTTTTTTCTATCTCTACATTTTAGAGACAGGTAAAGAGAGGCTATGTTTCCAAAGCAAGAGAAAAAGAAATATAAAAAGAAATGAAGAATTGTTTTGGCCCTATTCCCTAGCGTCTTCATCTAAAAAAAAAAAACATGTTGAAATTATTTTCCTCAACAGCTTTTTAAGTGTTGAAAAGCCTTGTTTTGTTTCTTCCCTTGTTAATTAAATCATTCATCCGAAACTGGTGGGGAAAAGAGAGGCCTAATTTATAGCCCTGGCCTAGTGAAAGAAATGAAATGAAGAAAAAGCTGAACTGTTCAAAGGATTTATTACGACTGTAGTGAAAGCTTTTTAAATAAACTTCAATGGGAAGCTACAGGGAAATGTGGCAACTTCATTCTGCAAGGAAAAAAAGCAAAGATAATGAAGGGGAGCTTAGAGGAACAGGTAGAAAAGATTATTTCTATTACAAAGCCTCATTTGGAGGACAGATAATTGTAGCTGATGTTGTTGTCATGATATCCCCAAATAAAGGTATGTTCCTGAATGCTGCCTTGCTTCGTACCTTTTATAGTTCAGATTAATTCTAGACTGGATGCAGAACACATTTTAGTGGGGCTGAATAAAGACTGTGCTATAGTTGCTATGGGACTCGGATTTCATTTTGTAAATGGTTCTTGTTTCCTTTGTATGCCTCCATAGCTGCTGAGTGAGCAAATGTTGACCCCTGTTCCTTGCACCTTGGTCTGTGTGTGTTCCCCATGGCATCCCACTACTGGAGACTCAGGTGAGAGGATCATTATTCATGGGTCATTCAGATAGTTAGAGAGTTGGAGATAGCTAGATAGTTAAAAATAGCTCAATAGCTACAGATGGCTAGCAATAGCTCGATAGCTAGCTAGCTAGTTGAGTTGCTAGCTACATAGATAGTTAGATAGCCACTAGATAGCTGTAGTGGATGGATGGGTGGTTGGATGAATGGTTGAATGGATGGTTGAATGGATAGATGGATGGATGATAGTTGATAAATTAGCTGATTAGATAGATGATAGATAGACAGACAGACAGATGATAGATAGATAGATAGATAGATAGATAGATAGATAGATAGATAGATAGATAGACAGACAGACAGACAGACAGACAGACATGATGGATGGATGGAGATGCATGGATGAGCAGAGATAGATAGATAGATAGATAGATGATAGATAGATAGATAGATAGATAGATAGATAGATAGATAGATAGATAGATGATAGATATGGTAGAGATGATAGATGGTAGATAGATAGGTAGATAGATAGATAGATAGAAAGAGATAGATAGATAGATAGATAGATAGATAAAAAGAAAGAAAGATAGAAAGATAAGAGAGAGAGAGAGAGAGAGAGATGGTAGATATGATAGCTAGATAGACAGTTAGACAGAGAGACACAGACAGACAGACAGACAGACAATAAAATGTTGATGCCTGAATCATATACGTAGTAGCTTGCATTCTACATATGTCCAGGAACCTAATTTTAGCAACTCATGGCAAATGTTGTTTTTCAATCATCTCAAGAACCTTTTCTATGTAATCAAGTGACTTTTAATTGATTCATTGCTTGAATCTTGAATATCGATATGATTGGGATGAATGCTTTGGAAACAGGGAAGAGGATTTGTATGTGTGTGTGTGTTCAGGACATATTTTTTTATAGGTCAACCTTTAGATAAAGCAAGGTTATAGGTTTTATTCAACAAATTGTTTAGATAAATTAGCCTGAAATGATTTTGAAAACTGAAAATTAATTAGGGACGCTTTTTAAATGTAAGTGTTAAATATTTGTATTCGATCAATTCCCAAACAAATATTTGGAGTACAGTGATACCTTGGTACTCAACTGCTTTGAAACTCATTTGAATTTGGTACTCAACACATTTTGATGTGAAAATTTTGTCCCGGTACTCATTGTTTGTTTGATACGCAATGCACAAGCTCGAACTTGTTGGTGTCAGCTGCCTTGTGAGTGACTCACTACATTATTTCTTACAGGGAAAATATGTTTGGTACTCATTGTTTTTGGTACTCATCACACCTCCTGAACTAATTAACCATGAGTACCAAGATACCACTATATACCTCTGGGATCAGAGGTGGTATTCAGCCGGTTTGGACCAGTTCACCCAAACCTGTAGTGGAAATTGCAGGTGAGCCCACCGACCCGTCCTGGCTCTATGCTGCCCAACTTAGGCACATTTTCAAACTGTGCACATGTGTGCAAGCTGCGCATGTGATAAAAGAGCATTCATGGAAGACTAAGCGCATGCGTGAATGGGGGAACACAAGTGTGCTCATATTTGGGAACTGGTAGGGAAGTAAGTAAATACCGTCTGTCTGGGATTAGTCTTTTTTTAAAAAGTGCAAAGTAACCTTATGAAGATTATCACTGATGGAGGGAAGATAGAAAGTTGGAGGGGGGCGGAAGAAAGAGGTGTATGGAGAATGGAAGAGGTATATTGGGTTTCTATTTTGGGGGGTATTGTTGACAAGAGGAATTGCTGTGATTATTGTTTAATGTTGTATGGCCCCGGCTATGCACAGTATATATGTGACTGTATGAAAATGAAAAATGGAAAATAAAAACATTTTAATAGAAAAAAGATTATCACTTGCATGATAACAATAAGTAGACCAAGAGTTCCATCACATTCCAGCCTTCCCATCTTTCACATTCTAACATTTTTTTGCATACAACAAGCATCTGGATAAAAAAAAAATTCACACACACACACCAAATCTCTAAACCACATCTGAATTTTAGCATTTGGGATGATTTCCTACTTCAGTCAATATAAAAGGTTGGGATAAAAGGACTTTCTTGAGGAAGTTCATGAGGAATTTTGTTTTTGAAACCCTAAGGAACAAAGAATGTCAATAAGAAGAATGGAAGGAATTGTTGATTTTCTCCATGGAGTCACTCTTTGCTTTCATCCAACGCTAAGAAAGAAAATAGGTCCCACAATTCTTTTCCTTCCTGGATTAAAACCTAACTCTGGTAACCATAAGATTTTGGAATCAACACCCTTCGTTTCATTTTATTCCCCCAAGACATCAATGGAATTAAGCTTGGGAAGTATGAAAAATAGCCCAGATAATGAATGGAATGGATTTTAATGAGATCGTGCTAACCCATCAAAAGATGCTCTTTTTCAACCAATGGAAAACTTGTTTACAGTGGCACAGAGGAGAATATCAAGTATGAACTTTCTTTGTTCCATTTGGTAGTCAGTTCAGATTATAGCTCAGATATGGCTGACCTCACCCTAGACTTCCATCACAATTTTGTTTGAATGGGGGCAGCATATTTACTGGGCATTCTCAGGAAATCCTAAGGTTCAGTCTTAGGCTCAGTACTCTTCAATATCTTCATAAATGACATAGATGAGGGAATAGAAGGGGAACTTGCTAACTTTGCAGATGATACTAAGCTGGAAGGAATAGTTAATACCTTAGAACAGTGGTCTCCAACCTTGGCAACTTTAAGACGTGTGGATGTCAACTTCCAGAGTTCCTCAGCCAGCTTTGCTGGCTGAGGAACTCTGGGAATTGACGTCCACAGGTCTTAAAGTTGCCAAGGTTGGAGACCACTACCTTAGAAGATAGGTTCAAGATCCAGGTGAATCTTGACAGACTTGAACATTGGGCTCTATCTAACAAAATGAAATTCAATGTAGAGAAAAGTAAAGTCCTACACTTAGGTACGAAAAACCAAAAGTACACATATAGACTGGGTGAAACTAGGCTTAATAGCAGGAACTGTGAGAGGGATCTTGGAGTCTTAGTGGACAATCAGGTAAATATGATCCAGCAGCGGCAGCCAGAAAAGCCAACGCAATCCTAAATTGCATTAATAGAGGGATACAATCAAGATCAAGTGAGGTATTAATACCACTCTACATAGCCTTAGTAAGACCATACTTAGAATACTACATCCAGTTTTGGTCACCACACTATAAAAAAAGATGTTGAGACTGTAGAAAAAGTACAGAGGAGAGCAATCAGGGTGATTAGGGGACTGGAGACTAAACATATGAAGAGCAGTTACAAGAACAAGGCATGGCTAGTTTAGTGAAGAGAAGGATCAGGGGAGACGTGATAGCAGTGTCACAAAATTTGAGGGTCTGCCACAGAGAGGAGAGGGTCAAGCTATTTTCCAAGCACCTGAAGGGCAGACAAGGAACAATGGATGGAAACTGATCAAGGAGAGATTCAACCTAGAAATAAGGAGGAACTTATCTGACAGTGAAAACAATCAACCAATGAAACAGAAGTTGCCTCCAGAAGTTGTGGGACCTTCATCTCGGGAGGCTTTCAAGAAGAGACTGGACTGCCATTTGTCAGAAATGGGGTAGGATCTTTTGCTTGAGCAAGGGGTTGGACTAGATGATCTACAAGGTCTCTTCTAACTCTGTTAATCTGAATACTGTTGCTGAAAACCCAGCACTGTTCTTGAAGGATGGAAGGAGAGCCTATCTTCTAGTTTAGCGCTACATTCTTTAGAGAAAGCCTCTGCAGAATTGGAATTCATGCCAAGAACGAAATGAATGAATTAAAAATAAAAGAGATTGTTGGAATGTTTGGGTTGGATTTACCCGGTAAATATGGCTACCAGATGCCCTTATTTAGGCTAGCTTTGCAGCCAGTCTCTTCCTGGAATTACACAAAACAGTCGTAGCATGGATGAACAGATTCCAGATTGTTTCCTGTCTACAATCTCTATCTTAAAATGAAGTTCAAAAATTCGATGCACAGGGTGGGGTTTCCTCTCCCCACCTTTTTAAAAAAAGTTTGGATGAAAATCTATCAAAGACAAGAAAGAGTGTAAGATTTGTGAGAAATGCTCAGGCATAATGGTAAAGAACCTGTGTTAGACGTCAACATTGCCCAAGTTCGACCTTCAGCATCACCAATTTTGTATTTGCACCAAATTGGAAGAGTGAAGAGATCCCTACAGATGAGAATGTGATTAGGAAAGTATTAGAATGTGCGGAAATGAATAGATTACGGTAACGCTGGCAATTAAGGAGAAAGAGAAAAGTGAATATTGTATGGTATAGGATCTATTCTACCAATGGTTAAATTATAAAAATGGAAGTTAGAAATAGGGAAACAATATAAAGATGTTAAAAGAGATAAGTAAATATTATGATTACTATGTTTAATATTATTATGTTAATATTAATATGTGGAACATTATTATGTTAAAGATTGTGGAATCAATATTAATTTAACAAAGGATGTTGTAATTTTGATTATTGTTTAATAAAGATATTTGTACCCAGACAGCACATTGTTCAACTGAAGATAGAATGATTATATGAACTATATATATTATTAGTATCCAAAGAGAGCCAGGAGAATTCTGATCTCATGTCCTGGAGAATCACTCCTTTAGTACAGATTCAGGGGGCACAATGGCTCAGTGGTTAAAGAAGCTGAGCGTGTCAGCTGGAAAGCTAACAGCCTGGGTTTGAGACCCGAGCACCACGCAACAGGATGAGCTCCCATTACTTGCCTCAGCTCCTGTTCACCTAGCAGTTCAAAACCATGGAAAACAAGTAGATAAATAGGTAGCACTTTGGTGGGAGGACAACACCATTCTGTGCATCTTGACATACAGTCATGCCAGCCACATGACCACACAAAATGTCTTTGGACAACGTTGGCTCCCTCGGTTAAGAAACAGAGATGAGCACTGCCCCCTAGAGTCAGACAAGAGTAAGCAGGGGAAAACCTTTACCCTTATCTTAGTATAGATATTGAGGTAGATAGAACAATGATTTATCTTGGTTTTCAAGCCCTTTCTCATCATCATCATTTCTACTCCACCATCCCTCAAAAGCATCCTTAGCTCATCCCCGCTTCTGTTGTCCTGAAAACACTGAGAAGGAAAAGAATACAGGTGGGTTTTCTCCTCACTTGAGAAGGGACAGTGAAGATCCTGCATTCCATGCAGAAGGACAGGGGGGGTTTCTTGAACCACTCTCCTTAATTCATGTTGGATGTATCTGCCTAGTCCTAAGCAAAAGCATCTCATCTAAAAGGCCAAGTCACCTTTCTCCTTTGAGAACCTGAATTCTAAGAATTAGGAGGTAGCGTTAGACCAGTGTCTAGAGTGGTGCGGTGGCCTAGAAGATAAGCTCTTGCCTCACAATCAGGAGGTTGAGAGTTCAATCCTAGGTAAAGGATTTATCTCTTTGGGCACAATGAGAATTTATCTGCTGAATAAAATTCCGCATTGGTGACCGGAAGGACATCAGGTCAATAAACACTGTGCTCCATTCAGTTGCCCAGACTCCACCCCACAAGAGATTATGTGGTCATAACAAGGAGATGATGATGATGATGATATTAGGCCAGTGTCTCTAAACATGGGAATCATGGCTCAAAATTTCTACAGAACCCCATTCATGTTTTTTTCTTAATACAGTTTAGTTTTAGTATACTGCAGATTCAATGTTATCGTGGTTGATGTCGAAAGATGTTGATTCAGCTCTCAAAATGCTGTTGATCCTGTGTGCTCACCCACAAGTCCATAGAGCTACTTTCAAACTTATGAAGAATTAACCTGTTGCAAGGAAAAGTTAAATGCATATATGCTATATTTTTTGACATGTCTGCAATGACCATTAGTTTTACTGATTCCTACTGGGGGAGAGAAAAAGAAAGACAAAATTGGAAGTCTGTCCAGGAGAAGAGCCTAATGCTGGGAAAGATGGAGAGCAAAAGAAGAAGGGGACGACAGAGAATGAGGTGGCTGGTTGGAGTCACTGAAGCAATAGGCATGAGTTCAAATGGGCTCCAGAAGATGGTAGAGGACAGGAAGGCCTGGAGGAACATGGTCCATGCGGTTGCGATGGGTCAGACATGACTTCGCAACTAACAGCACCAGGTAAAGGTATACTCTGAACATGTGGATAGCTTGTGTTACCATAGGTAGAACTCCACGTATGATGTAGGTTCAGATGATATGGTATTTCAATTGGTCTCCCTTAGATGCACCACCCTCTTAAATATCTGAATGGTTCCCCTGTACAGAAATCACCAAAGAGATCCCAATTTGAACCTTCCCTTTGCTTCAATCTCAGAAGCCCCTCTGTGGAGAAGAGTACCCACCAACCCAAAAGACAGATGCAAGTGAAAAAGTCGGGTCACCTCTCCTGCTTCTTCATTCTTCATGGGGAAAAGTGTTTTCTTCCAGAAGCCATTTCTTTTCTCTTCCTGTTGAGAATTTATATTGTGATGTCATGGAATAGATCCTTGGAGCGAGAACAATGATGTCATAAAAGAAGAAAGAAGGGGAAATGAAGAGAAAGGCAGGTGGAGTTTTGTGACTTGTTCCTAATTCTCAGATGAAATCTGCCTTCCAGTTTCTGAAACGTCTTCTCACCTGCAAAAGAAGCTTCTTGTTTTGTTGTGTGCTTCTTTGCAAAGTCCTTTGTTGATGGTTTCGAATTTGCCTGTTCTGACCCAGCTTCCAAAACACAACAAACCCTCTGAAGTTAACTCAAAGATTCCTTTATTAGGAGCGCCAACAGCCCTGAGAAAAAGTTTCACCACTAAAAAGTCCGTACGGCCGGGAGATGAATAGTTGTCTGCCACATCTATTCATCTCCATCCCTTGCCTAGCAGCGGTGAGTCTTCCTTTCTCAGGACCAGCCCATAGATTTCCACTGCTCTCCTCTCCTCTGTCTTCTGCGCATCCGCATGTCAGGCACTAGACTCAGCTGTTCCTCCTCTTCCTCATCAGCCACCTCCAGACCTGGAGGCTGTTGACTCTCCATCTGAAGGCTGATGGATGGCCCAGGCTCTGCCTCTGACTCGCTCTCTGCCAGCTCCATTCCCTCTTCCTCCTAGGAGCTCTCAGGTTGCCTTGATGCTGACCCTGACTCCCACACCTCCTCCTCTGATTCGACTGTTGGAGGGGCTGGCGGCTGATAGGCCACAACAATACCTAGTTGTTACCTAGAGTCCGTGGATAGTGTCACCTTTTTCTCTCCTTTTCTATTACACCCAGTTCTTTTCCTTTTGTGATCTGGAAATGTTTGTAGAAACATCAACATGAAACATGATGACTTTCTCTGGGATGTCGTGGAGCTTGAGAAGCCATGGAGAACACTTCTTACGACAGCAAGATGATGGTACCAAGAATCAGCTAGTCATCTTGTCATTAAAAGGGTGGGTTCACATAAGTTATTCACCCATCACTCAAGATTAAAGACCAAACTGCTGGATTCCCATAAGATTTTATCCCTCCCTCATGAGAGAAAGAGAAGGAGAGAGGGTAGGAAGGAAAAGAGGAAGAGAGGAGTAGAGGAGAGGTAAGGGAAGAAGGAAGGGGACAGAGAGGAGGAAGGAAGAAAGGAGAGAAGGGAGGGAGGGAGAAAAGGAAGGGGAAATAAGGTGGGGTTACAACAGGAGGAAGGGATGGTAAATACAGCAACCCAAATTGTATATTATAACTTTTTAAATGGAATAACATATTTATAAGAATGCCAAATGTAAAGAAGAATAACAATTATGTGGATGTATATTTAAAATGGTATGTAAGAGAATAAAAAAAAATGGGGAAAAAGAGAAAGATTTTATACCTCCCCTCCAAAAAAACTCCACAAGAGCCAAAGGTGCACGGAGCACTGTTACCTTCCCACCAAAGGTGATCCTTATTTTTATACTTACACGTTTTACATGCTTCCGAACTGGTAGGTTGGCAGAAGCTGGGACAAGTAACGGGAGCTAACTCCATTATGCAGCACTAGGGATTCGAACTGCTGAACTGTTAGCCTTTCGATCGACAATCTCAATGTCTTAGCCACTGAGCCACTGCATCCCTATTAGGTAGGTTTAGCCTAATGAAGAGAAGGCATAGGGATGATACGATAGCAGTCTTCCAATTCTGAAACAGGGAAAAGAGGGTATTGATTTATTCTCCGTAGTATCTGAAAGCAGAACAAGAAGCAATACAGAGAATAGCAATAGCACTTAGACTTATATACCACTTCACAGGGCTTTTCAGCCTTCTCTAAGTGGTTTACGGAGTCAGCCTATTGGCCCTGACAATCTGGCCCCTCATTTTGCCCACCTTGGAAGGATGGAAGGCTGAGTCAACCTTGAGCTGGTATGGATGGATGAGTGGATGGATGGATTGATAGGGAAGGGAAGGGAAGGGCGGGGAGGAAAGGAAGAAAGAAGGAAGGAAGGAAGGAATGGCAATAGCACTTAGACATATACCACTTCACAGTGCTTTACAGCCCTCTCTAAGCGGTTTACAGAGTCAGCCTATTGCCCCCCATAATCTGGCCCCTCATTTTACCCACCTTGGAAGGATGGAAGGCTGAGTCAACCTTGAGCTGGTATAGATGGATGAGTGGATGGATGGATTGATAGGGAAAGGAAGGGAAGGGAAGGGAAGGGAAGGGAAGGGAAGGGGAGGGAGGGAGGGAGGAAGGAAGGAAGGAAGGAAGGAAGGAAGGAAGGAAGGAAGGAAGGAAGGAAGGAAGGAAGGAAGGAAAATTGCTATAGCACTTAGTCTTATATACAGTACTTTCCAGCCCTCTCTAAGCGGTTTACAGAGTCAGCCTATTGCCCCCGATAATCTGGCCCCTCATTTTACCCACCTTGGAAGGATGGAAGGCTGCGTCAACCTTGAGCCTGGTGATATTTGAACTGCCAAATTGCAGGCAGCCGGCAATCAGCAGAAGTAGCCTGCAGTACTGCACTCTAACCACAACACCACAGTGGCTGTCAAAGAAAGATCCAACTTAGAATTAAGGAGAAATTTCCTGACAGAAGCAATTAATCAATGGAATGGCTTACCTTCTGGTGGTGTGGATGTTCCATCACTGGAGGCTTTCAAGAAAAAAAATTGGACAAAACACGTCAGGGATGATATAAGGACTCGTTCCTTGGTAAAGAGGGTGGACTAGAAGACCTCTAAGGTCCTTTCCAGTCTTACGGTTTTATGACACATGATTTTTGTAGCAGGAAACCAGGATTTCTCATGAAGCAGCAGGTTAGCTGGACTCTTTCTGCTTTTGCTTTATGTTCTGTGTGCAACTTAACATTTTATGCAACTCATTAAGTAACTGCCACACTCCTTTATAAGGGCCAACCTTTTGTTATCTTTATTATCCAAAATGTAAACATGACTTTGAATTTACCAGCTCTTTGCTCTTCTGGAGGTCTCAGATATTTCGTTTTACTTTTTCCTCATCTGTGAAAAGCCGACTCTTTACGGGGACTGGCATGGCCAACATGCCCCCAACACGAAGAAAATTTTTCTTCTGGGATTCTTGCTTCTCTTCCTTTTCCGGGGTATCTGTATTAGATTCTTGACTCGGTTCTTCCATATCTACGCAAGTCTTAAAATAAGAATCACAGCAAGCGTAAGGCATTTTTCCATGAAGCCTTTAAAGAAAACTCTGATTTACCAACTACATGTATCCCTTGACTTAGTAGTGCGGTGGCCTAGAGATGGAGCTCTCGCCTCACAATCAAGAGGCTGGGAGTTCGATTCTAGGTAGAGGCAGATATTTCTCTCTCTCAGCACAATGAGTACCGATAAGACACACCTTCCCCTCCCTAAAAGAGGGTGAAAATTTGGGTGTCTTATACACTGAGTGTAGCCCCACTCACCCACTGTCCCCCACCGTTTGGCCTCTGCTTTCCAGCAATTTACCTCCTTTCAGAAAATGGGGAGGCTGCAATAGGCTATGGCAGTCCCGGCAGCCTGAAACAGCTGATGATCGGGAGGCCCATGCTGAAATGGAAATTGAAAACTGTTTACGGTGAGGCAAATTGCTGGGAGGCAGAGTCAGATTTTTTTCTTGTGCTAATCAGGCTGTTTGCTGCAAGGAGGTAAGTCAGTAACTACAAATGCCTATAGAATGTTCAAATTATTAGACTTATTTTTTAAAGACTGCTTTATTATTGTTCTAGGCAGCTTAACAAAATGAAGAAGCTTTTTAAAATAAATGCTTGATCTGAAGAGGCCCAGTGCTATTGTGTCTTCTTTTAAATAGCAGAGAATAACTATACTTCCAGAAAGCCACATCAATTTTAACAGCATCTGTACAAGTATAGCCTGAAATGTAAAACTACATACAGTGTACATCTTCTGTACTGTTTGCTGTTTGTTGCAAGGAGGCAAATTGCTGAGAGGCAGATTTCCCCCCCTTGTTTTCCTCCCCAAAAGCTAGGTGTGTCTTATACTTCGGAGCGTCTTTTACTCCAAAAAATATGGTAAATATCAGCTGCAAACTCCTCATTGGCAACAGGAAGGGCACCCGGCCAGCAAACACTCCATTAAGTTGCCCAGACTCCACCCCGCAGGGGATTATGGAGTCATAAAAAGAAGAAGATAGTGGAAATTTGGAGTAGTTCAGAGACTCACTAAATACCGGCTGGCTCCAGAGTGTGATGGGAATGGAGATTTTACAATATCCATCCCCCAGGAGTGGGTTGGGAATGGTGACTTTGCAGTATCCTTCCCCTGCCAGACCCACCAAGCCACGCCCACCAAGCCACACCCACAAAACTGGTAGTAAAAAAATGAATTCATCACTGCATTAAGGTCTTCCTAGATTATGGTGTCTCCCCCCCCTTCTCTGTTCTTGGGAAAAATAGATCACTTTAGGCATGAAGATCATGTTATGGAAATTGCTGAAAATCTGGAGATAGGTCAATTCCAGTGGTGGGATTCAACCGAATCCCAACCGATTAATAACAACCAATTCGCTCTGCACACATGCAGTGCGTTTGAAAACAGCTCTAAAACAGAACTTCTACTGCAGCCCCTGTGAGTAAAAGAGCTGAGGCATGGCAATCCCCTCTGCCACGCCTACCAGCTGGGCTTCAAACAAAGGAAATATAGGTCAGGATAGCGCAGGGGCGGGCGGGCAGACCCACTTGATCATCGGCGTGAACCAGTTTGCTCTCAGCTGATTGCCAGAGCTACCGGTTTGCCTGAACCAGTTCGAACCAGCTGAGTCTCGCCCCTGGTTAATTAATGTATCCTTTCTTGAATTCCTGATCCCACAATCTGCCACGCAACTATGAAAGTAGAACACAGGCAACTTACTTTAGTGAAAAATAAAAGTTGCTTTGTTTTGGGTCTTTGTAGAGGTAGGGGTGGCTTTGGAAAAAAAGATGGATCTTGACCAATGATTTTGGAGGCAGCTCACCAAAAATGGAATCTAGAACTGAGAAGGTGAAGTAGAGCAGTTAAGAATAGGAGTTCTCTGAAAGGATGAACTTTCTGGTCGTCTCCATAGAGTGTGATGGAATTTTTCTGATGGATGGAGAGAAAAATTCTGAAAAGAATTTTGAAGTCAAGCTGTATTACCAGACCATCTTCCAGATACCTCTGCCAAACTCTGAATGTACTTCTTCCCTTGATCCAGCCACATGAGCATTAGGATAACGGAGAAGACCTACAATGTGATGAAAACTGGAGGAATGGGAGATCCTTGGTGGTCTCTGGTTGTTTTCTTGCAGATGTTTCACTATCCAAACTAGGTAATATCATCAGTGTTTGACTATCACTGATGATGTTACCTAGTTGGGTAATGAAATGTCTGCAAGAAAACATCCAAACTCAGAGAACACCAAGGACCCCACAGTCCTTTTCCTCTTCCTCCTCATCCTCCTCCTCCTCCTGCTGCTGCTCCTTCTCCTCCCTTCTAGCACTGATGATGTTACTAGTTGGGTAATGAAATGTCTGCAATAAAACACCCAAGCTCAGAGAGTACCAAGGACCCTACAGTCCTCCTCCTCCACCTCCTCCTCCTCCTCCTCCTCCTCCTCCTCCTCCTCCTCCTCCTCCTCCTCTTCCTCCTCCCTCCTAGCACTGATGATGTTACCTAGTTGGGTAATGAAATGTGTGCAAGAAAACAACCAAGTGAGCACCAAGGACCCCTCGTTTCAACCCTGAGCTACGCATATTTTCCTTCTTCCCTATTGGTAGACAAGGCAGAGAGGTAACTCACGTCTTTTCTCAGGCTCTTCTGATGGACCAGCAGCTTCATCGGAGCAGAACAATTCCCTGGTAGGCACTTCAGGTTCACTTCCATTGGAAATGTCTGCGCTGGAGTCAATTTCATCATCATTGTACTCTTCTCTCACAGCCTCTTCACTGAGATCGTATTTTGCAGCAGCTTGCAAAAATTCTTCCACTTCGGTTTCATACAGTTCATCAACACTGCTGAAACAGGGAGGAAGAAAAATCCAAAATAAGTCTATAACAGAGTTGGAAGGGATCTTGGAGATCGCCTAGTCCAACCCTCTGTTTAAGTAGGAAAGTGTATAACATTCTGGACATTTAAAGCTCTTCTTTAAAACCTCCAGTGATGGAGCACCCACAACTTCTGAAGGCAAGGAGTTCCACTGATTAGTTGTTCTCACTGTCAGGAAATTTCTCCGGAGTTCTAGATTGGATCTCTTCTTAATAATTTTCCATCCATTACTTCTTGTCCTGCCCTCAACTGCTTTGGGGAGTAGGTTGATCCTCTCTTCTCTGGGACAGCTTCTCAAATATCAGAAGACTACTGTCATGTCATCTCTAGCCCTTCTCTTCATTACACTAGACAAACCCAGTTCCTGCAACTGTTCTTCATATTTTAGCTTTCTGGCTCAGTGGCTAAGATGCTGAGCTTGTTGATCAGAAGGTTGGCAGTTCAACGATTCGAATCTCTAGCTCCGCATAACGGAGTGAGCTCCTGTTACTTGTCCCAGCTTCTGCCAACCTAGCAGTTCGAAAGCACTTAAAAAATGCAAGTATAAAAATAGGGACCACCTTTGGTGGGAAGGTAACAGCGTCCTGTGCGCCTTTGGCGTTTAGTCATGCCGGCCACATGACCACGGAGACGTCTTTGGTCAGCGCTGGCTCTTCGGCTTTGAAACGGAGATGAGCACCACCTCTAGAGCTGGAAACTACTAGTATGCATTTGCGGGGGAACCTTTACCTTTACCTAATCATCTTTATCACTCTTCTCTCAGCTTTTTCTCCTTTATGTATCAAAACTGGATCCAGCATTCCAACTGTTGTCTAACTAAAGTGGTACTAACTATCACATGATCTTGATACTATTCATCTGTTGATTCAGCCTAGGACTGCCTTGGTAGCTGCAACACACTCATGGTTCATATTTAAGTGATTGTCCACTAGGACATTCGTGATGCCTCTCACAATTACTGCCGTTGAGCCATGTACCATCTGTTCTATACCTGGGAATTTGGTTTTTCTTGACTAAGTGTGAAACCTGACCTTTCTCACAAGCCAGTGGTGAAATCTAAACATCTTCCCTACCGGTTCTGTGGGCGTGGCTTGGTGGTCATGTGACTGGGTGGGTGTGGTTTGGTGGCCATGGTCATGTGAGCTCAAAAACCAACTTTCATGCTTCACACACAAACAACACAAAAGCCACACAACTGACTCACGCACAATGCAAAAGCAGCTGGACTTCACACAAAATGTCCCCTGCAACAAGCAGGAATTTCACAGAGTCACGGTTAAAGCTAATAGGTAGTTTAAAAAATGCTTTAAAAAAGCAAAAAGGAAAAAAGGTTCCAACATCTCCCAGCACAACTGTCAAACAGCTGATAGTCGGATCCTTTTTTAAAAAACTTTTTAAAGCATTTTTTTTACTACCAGTTGGGCGAATAAGTAGTAAAAATGCTTTTTAAAAAGTTTTTAAAAGGTTCATCAGCTGTGACAATCAGCTGTGCTTTGTATCATGGGAACCTCCTTTTTACTTTTAAAAGCATTTTTTACTACAGGTTTGGAGAACTGGAAGCATTTATTACTACCGGTTGCAGCAAACTGGGGAAAACTGGTAGCATTTCACCCCTGCTCACAAGCCCTCCGTTAATGAGTACACTGCCATGGATTTTTGTTCCCACTCACATAGGGATACGCTAAACTTTGTCATAATGATACAAGGCAAAAGTTAGAGTATTAGTATTTAATAAATTTATAGGCCACCCAATCCCGAAGGACTCCGGGCGGCTTACAGAAAATACATTTAAAAAAAATAAAGAATTAAAAAAAACAGAGAAAAACAGATTAAAAACCACATCATGCACTCAATCTGGTTGGGGCTGGACCTCAGTCCTGAGGTCAACAGCCCCAGATCTGCCGGAATAGCCAGGTTTTGATAGCCTTTCGGAAGGCCATGAGAGTGGGCAGGGTCCGGATCTCTGGGGGTAGTTCATTCCATAGAGTCGGAGCGGCTATAGAGAAGGCCCTCTCCCGGGGAGCCGCCAGCCAACATTGTCTGGTTGACGGCACCTGGAGAAGGCCCACCCTGTGCGATCTTATCGGCCGTTGGGAGGTATGCGGCAGAAGACGGTCTCGCAGATATCCGGGTCCTAGGCCATGTAGGGCTTTAAAGGTAATAACCAGCACCTTGAATCGCGTTCGGAGACCGATAGGAAGCCAGTGCAGCTCACGGAGGATAGGTGTAACATGGGTGTATCTTGGTACACCCAGTATCGCTCGCGCGGCTGCATTCTGGACCAGTTGTAGTCTCCGAACACTTTTCAGGGGCAGCCCCATTTAGAGCATGTTACAGTAGTCTTGAGGTGACGAGGGCGTGAGTGACCGTTAGAGGCCAGGTTTACCATACAGACACACACACAAAAGATGTGTGATAGAGAGAAACTGATGTATTGTACAATTGAAACCCTCTTGGATTTTGCCTTCAGGTGGATATGCCTTTGACCTCATAGCCTTGAAGAGGTTGCTTCCCTGCCTTTATTTTTTTAAATAGTTTATTTTCCTTAGAAAGTCTGTAGTTTATTAGGCTAGTTTGACAGTTGATAACTAATTGCTCAGTACCACTTTCCTCGGTCTATACTTGCCAATCGAGGTGCTCCATTGTTCTGTTTTTCCAACCCCCAACTTCCTTTGCTGGATGTTTGGTCAGGAAGCTGAATTTGCACCTTGCAAATTAGTAGATATGGGGTGTGAAACAGTTGCATCATTGGGAAGGACATTATGATGCAATGGTTTCAATTTTTTTCCCCAGCCTGTCACAGCTTTCCCAGTTTGGTTTCTTAATTCCTACCTTCAAAGGAAATAGACCTACTGTTAACAGAAAGTTTTGTCACTCTCAAACCTTCTGCCTGAATGTGTATAAATAGTAAGTTGAATATAAAATGCTGAACATTTTGGTTGTTACTTATTATGTTACCCTTGGAATCAAACAGGGATGGCCACATTTTTGGCTGATGAGCATACTTTTGATAACATACTATAAGCATTTCTACTAATAAAGGAGAATATTTGAAACTCAGGGTTGAAATAAGGGGTCCTTAGTGCTGTCTGAGCTTACTTGTTTTCTTGCAGATGTTTCATTACCAAATTAGGTAACATCATCAGTGGTGCGCTTACCTCGCATCCAAAAAGGGCCGCATGGAGACTCCTGGGAGGGGTGGGGCAGGATGGGCGGGGCCAGCCAGAAGTGGGATTTGGAAATTCTCTGAACTTGTCATAACGTTAGCTATGTGTTCTCCCAAACCCGGGCGAACTCGTAGCAGTCTGCCCCTCGTCAGCACAAAATTGGTACTAATTAACAGATTTCAAGAGGTGTCGGACTGCTTCTGGGAATGCAATGGTTCTAATCTGATTCCTCTTTTGATCCCACCCCCACATTCTGCCTGTCCTTCTCCTACAGAAGGACTTTAAAATGTCCAGTTCTTTCCTAAGATATTGGGGCCAACATCGTTGAAATTCTCTGCAAGGGTGAAATATAAATACCTATTAATTTGTTTAATTTTTAACTCCATGGGTCCATTATTTTGTTGACTTGTTTGTTGATGGCATCCCCCCCCCCCCCAAATCACAATTATTCAAGTTTGCATTGGTAAGATACCCAATAGAAATGTCTCTGGTCTTAACTCTATACTTCGATGTAACGTTTTCTTGAACCATGTTATTTTAATCCAATCATTCCTTGCTTCTACACATGTCCACCACATGTGATAGTATGAACCCGAGAGTTGTTGACATTTCCAACATTTTGCTGATTTATCTTTAAACATCTTTGCAAATCTTTCAGGTGGCATGTGCCACCTATAAAACATTTTATGCAAATTTTCTTTTTATGCTGCTGACATAGTTAATTTATAATTTCCTTCCCATAGTTGTCGTATAACCAATTTTTTTTGCCCATGCCATCACTGTTTTGTTAACCTCTTCTTCTTTCAATCTATTTCATAATAGATAGCTATATCATTTCTTGATCATTTTCTTCTTAAATAAATAATAAAATAAGTTGTTATTACTGCTTTCTTTACACAGGATTTTGAAAGCAGGTCGACTTAAAAGGCTGAGTAACAGAAAGAGGAAGGTTGAGGCAGAATTGTGATAACATTTGAAAAACTTAATTTGTAGATGAGCTGCACTCTTCTTTAAAAGTACGCTTGTTGAAAAGTGTATTTTCCAGGAATTATTAAATAGATCATTTTTTTGCAGCCGCAATTGGGGTTATGTTTGAATGTAGATGCATCAAAGGAGACTTAAATAAATGTGCTTGTTCCCTAATGAAAGGAAAATCAAAGGAAAGAAAATAGATAGTTGGCAAATATACAAATAACCTCCCATATTTTAAAAATCAGCAGTAAACATTCTCGAATTGCATTTCCTAGGTTATTTACATAATCTTCTTTTTTAAAAACCCTAACAAATGTTGGCCATCATAAAGAAGAAGAAGAATAGCATGATTCTTAAAACTCTGAATAATTCCTCAAAAAAAGGATGCTGCAGAGTTTAACAATGTGCTCGATGTAGATTTACATTTTTAAAATAAGTTAACCTGCAGACCTCTGTTTTTTGCCTGGATTCCACATGCAAATTCTATATGCAAATCCTGATTATATATATTTTCTCACTGAAATCCAGACAACTTGGGTCATGGGATTGGGAAAAGATCTTAAATATCTATGTTTGTCTATAAATGCTAGCTTTGGAAACCAAAATTAGACAACCAAAATTACAGCTTCTAGACCAAGTGTCAAATTCAAGGCCCATGGGCCAGATCCGGCCCACAAGATGCTTAGATCTGGCCCACTGGGCCACCCTGGAAACTGTCCCCTGGTGATTCAGTTTCTTGGCTGTTAATCTCTGTACCGTCTTCCCTCCTTTTAACAGATTAACAGAGTTGAAAGGGACCTTAGGTCATTTAGTCTAACACCGCCCCCCCCCCCCCAAGCAGGAGACCCTGGACCATTTCTGACAAATGGCAGTCCTGTCTCTTCTTGAAAGCCTCCAGTGATGAAGCTGCCACAACTTCTTAAGGCAACTTCTGTTCCATGGGTTGATTGTTCTCACTGTCAGAAAGTTTCTCCTTATTTCCAGGTTGAATCTCTCCTTGATCAGTTTCCATCCATTATTCCTTGTCTGGCCTTCGGGTGCTTTGGAAATAGCTTGATTCTCTCCTCTCTGTGGCAGTCCCTCAAATATCAGAACACTGCTTTTATGTCTCCCCTGGTTCTTCTCTTCTCTAGACTAGCCATGCCCACAATGGTTCATCATATGTTTTAGCCTCCAGTCCCCTAATCATCCTGGTTGCTCTTCTCTGCACTTTTTCTAGAATCTCAACATCTTTTTTGTAGTGTGGTGACCAAAACTGAATGCAGTACTCTAGGTGTGGTCTTACTAAGGCTTGATAGCAGAGGTGGGTTCCTACCAGTTCGCACCTATTCGGTAGAACCAGTTCGTCAAATCTACCGAACCGGTTAGAAGAGGTTCCACCAGTAGACCCGGAAAGCAGGCCACACCTATAGAAGAGGTTCCAAAATTTTTTTGAAACCCACCACTGGTCCTTGGATATGATTATTCTACACTATCATACTCATATTTATAAAACTCTGTGAAAGGTAAGTATGACTACTGCGTTTGTGGTGCAATCAGAACATTGTGTGTGTTGAAGTTGTTTTAACGCAAACCAACTTTTAAAAAAACAAGTTTACATCATATTCTTATGCATGCCAGTGCTGTGTGTGAGGTAATTTAAGGTGGTTCTGACAAGTGTCATCGGCATCTTCATATCCGGTCACATGGGCGGCAAGCCACTCCCATCCGGTCACATGGGTGGCAAGCCACTCCCACAAAGGAGGCCACACCCACAGAGTAGGTTCGAACAATTTTTGAAACCCACCACTGCTTGATAGAGATCCAAAATGCTTCCTTTCGGATTTCTGTCTAGTTGACTGGAGTTGCCATATAGTAGGTAAGATGTCAACCCAATTGATTCAGTTTCTTGGCTGTTAATCTCTGTACTGTATTCCCTCCTTTCTCAAACTCCTCCCACCCTGATAATTCAGTGCTCCCAAAGCACTGAATTATCTTCATCCTGAGATCTTTAGAAGTCCCCTCTGCAGCTTCCAGAAGGAAAGTGCTGCTGCTTCCATCCCCAACACTGTTTTTTCAATGAGGTTGTTCAGTAGTTGTCTGTGATTTTTTTTTTTTTAACAGATAATAATCAAGAGGATAATGTGACACCCTTTTTCTGGGATTTTGTTCCTAGGGAATGATCACACTTTTGGGACTTGAGGTGCAGGAGGTTGTAGAGGGATTGACAAGTCGTTTTTTTTTAATTAAGCAATTGTACCTGGAAGGAAGTCACTGAGCACACTAAAATTATCCTGTGAATTTAACACTCACTCACTCATGCACACACACATTCCATTTCTGATTGTTTCCTCCTCTTTCAACTTACCCACCCAGTTTTTCTTTCTCCTTTCTAACCCTAAGCTTTTCTGTGGGGAGCGAAGGGTCCGTTTGCTGCTCGCTTGGTCTATGAAGACCCTGCTTATGTCTCTCTGTCCCTTTTTCCTTTTTTTCTTTCATCTCTCACTTTTTCTTTTTTTATTTATTTATTTCTTCCTTTCTTTCTCTTTCTTTTTCTCTCTCTGTGTGAGTCTGTCTGTCTCTGTGTGTGTGTCAATGGTGGGTTTCAAAAAATTTGGAACCTCTTCTGTAGGTGTGGTCTGCTTTTCACTGGTGGAACCACTGGTGGAACCTCTTCTAACTGGTTCGATAGATTTGATGAACCGGTTCTACTGAACTGGTGCGAACTGGTAGGAACCCACCTCTGGCCCAGTTCCAACAACCGTTCATTGTACAGTTATTTTTGGTGAACAATCTCCTTTATGAATTCCATTCATTTTCAAGAACAGTAAAAATTATACCCTGTTTCTCCCCAGTCCTTGGGAGAAGGGCGGCATATAAATCGAATAAACCTCAACCTCAACCTCAAAATGAGATTTCCCCGGATAATAAGTCCTATTGGGCTTTTGAGCACATGGGCTAAAATAAGCCCTCCCCTGAAAATATTTAAACGCATTCACAGCTGGTCCCTGCCATTTACTCTGGTTGCTGGCCGCACAAACAACATGAGATGACGAGGCAAGGCCAGGGGGGAGGGGAGGAAGAGAGAACATGTCCCATGCACGCCACATGCCCTTACTAACAGCCGCTCCCACAACCCTAGCCACCCCTTCTGTCACGCTAATGGCTGCCACAAAAAGAGAGGCAGGCCCAGTGATGTGCCACAAAGGAGCAGCCATGAGGTGACCATGCTCTCCGCCTCCTGCACTTCAAAAATAATAAGACCTCTCCAGTGGTGGGATTCAAATAATTTAACAACTGATTCTCTGTCCTAATGACCAGATCGGTAGCTGGGCTTAGTGGTCATGTGACCGTATGGGCATGGCCAACTCAACATTACTCAGGTCAATGGACACTTTGCCTTAGCTGTTACAATGTAATAAGGATTAACCGGAGAGGCAGTTTCTGTAAGCAGGGCAATAAAGATTAATGTTTCCTTCCTGCCTTCCTTACAGGATTAGCCCTGTAAGGTGGAAAAAATCCAAAAGAAGATTTCTTCCAACAACCGGTTCTCCGAACTGCTTAGGAAGCTAACAACCGGTTCTCCCAAATACGTGCGAGCTGGCTGAATCCCACCACTGGACCTCCCTGAAAATAAGGCCAAGTGCTTATTGGGGGGGGGGGTGTCAAAAGAAAATAAGACCCTGTCTTATTTTAGGGGAAACACGGTAGAAATCAGGCGTCTAGGAAGTGAAGACAAAATAAATAAAAATAAATTTGGGACACCTCATCAACCAAAAAGGTGCAAGCAAATCTTTTCCCCTCTCAGAGAATTCACTCGGACAACCATCTTCAACCTTTCTTGATAGGTTTTTCTCACCACATTTTAATTACTTACCCAGTCTATTTTTATACAGCTGTATTTTGCTGAAGATCCAGGGTGGCTGAGGGTTTGGTTGTTGTTGTTGTTGTTGTTTTTCTTGTTTTAAGGGAGGTATTTACGAAACCCAAAGCTAGAGTGATGCTTTGCTCAGGTGCTAATTTATTTACACCAATTAATTCCAGGCCCCTGATGTAAACCAATTAGTATTCAACCCTTAATGGAGTCATTATCTGTCAGATTAGCTTTTTGTAATGCTTGTCACTGTTACAGGACTAGGCACCAGAACTTTGCTAATAAAACTAGCAGAATTAATGGAGTGAACAGCATAGATAATGACTTAATGTGGAACGTACACTTTAGAAGGGGAGACCTGATCAACGGTAGTCTCAAAATGAAGATGTCAGAAGTAGCTTCTCTATTTATTTATTTTTTTAAAAAATTGAACGGAGGAGAACAGGCGGAAGAGAAAGTACAGGTAAGTCCTCGACTTAACCACAGTTCATTGATTGACTGTTCGCAGTTGCAACGGCACTGGAAAAAGTGAGCTATGACCATTTTTCACACTTACGACCCGTCGCAGCATCCCCATGGTCACGTGATCAAAATCCAGACTCTCGAAAAGGGATTCATATTTACAACGGTTTCAGCTCCCGGGGTCCCTGCGGTGACTTTTTGACAAGCGAAGTCAATAGGCAAGCCAGATTCACTTAATAAACGTGTTACTAATTTGGCAACTGCAGTGATTCACTTAACAACTGGGGCAAGAAAGGGGGTAAAATGGGGCAAAATTCACTTAGCGAACGTCTCAGTTAGGGGCAGAAATGTTTGGCCTCAATTGTGTCCGTAAGTCAAGGCCTACCTGGACTGGAGCTAAAACATACAATGAACGGTTGCAGGAACTGGGCATGGCTAGTCTAGTGAAGAGAAGGACCAGGGAAGACATGATAGCAGTCTTCCAATATTTGAGGGGCTGCTACAGAGAGGAGGGGGTCAAGCTATTTTCCAAGGCACCTGAAGGCCAGACAAGGAAGAATGGATGGAAACTGACCAAGGAGAGATTCAACCTGGAAATAAGGAGAAATTTTCTTTTCTTTTTCAGATTTTTTTTTGTTTTTTGTTCTCTTACATACTATTTTAAGTCGAAAGAGTGCAGGGAAGAGCAACAAAGATTATTAGGGGACTGGAGACTAAAACATATGAAGAATGGTTGCAGGAACTGGGTATGTCTAGTTTAATAGAAAGAAGGACTAGGGGAGACATGATAGCAGTGTTCAAATATCTCAGGGGTTGCCACAAAGAAGAGGGAGTCAAACTATTTTCCAAGGCACCTGAGGGTAGAACAAGAAGCAATGGGTGGAAACTAATCAAGAAAAGAAGCAACTTGGAACTGAGGAGAAATTTCCTGACAGTTAGAACAATTAATCAGTGGAACAGCTTGCCTCCAGAAGTTATGAATGCCCCAACGCTGGAAGTCTTTAAGATGTTGGATAGCCATTTGTCTGAAACGGTATAGGGTTTCCTGCCTAGGCAGGGGGTTGGACTAGAAGACCTCCAAGGTCCCTTCCAACTCTGCTATCCTCCTCTCCTTCCCCTTCCTTCTTTCCTTGCCTTTCAAATAAAGAGAAATTTTCTGACAGTGAGACAGTCAACCCATGGAACAGAAGTTGTCTTCAGAAGTTGTGGGAGCTTCATCATTGGAAGCTTTCAAGGAGATTGGACTGCCATTTGTCAGAAATGGTGTAGAGTCACTTAAGCGGGGGTTGGACTAGATGACCTCCAAGGTCCCTTCCAACTCTGTTATTCTTTTATGTATTGGAATACAGCTTCTATAGTCAAATACTATGACCTGGGCTGATGGATCTCATCCAATGTTTTTGTGGGAGCACCAGGCTGGAGATGGTTTTACCATAGTTTTCTGATCAATATGGGATTAATTTCAATAACTTTCTCTTATCTGATGCTGTTCTCCGGCCTCCGTATGACAACTCTGATTGTTTTTCTTTCATCTTTCTATTCTAATTCTTTTGGTAAGTTCTGTTATTCATCCTTCAGGGAAAACTATGGATATGCTAATGGTTAAATAAAGCATGATGGAATCTTAAATATCTTCCTTGGTAAAATTCAGAGATTCACAAGGGAAATATACTAACAGAATTGAAAATACACCTCTGATCCCCCATAAACAGTTCGAGTTCTTTCCGGTTTTCAGGTTTCCAGAACTGAGCACTGTAATTACACCTAATAAATTAAAGAATTAAAAGAATGTTGGCTTTGTCATCACACCTATCTGGTGCTGAATCAGGAAGTCACACTTTCTGTTCAGCAGACAAAGGGGGAGATAAGTAAAAGTAATTGGAGATTCATTTAGCTCTTTCCTTTAGCTATTTTTTTTCAACTTGTTAATATCATAATTTCTCTGCTGAATTAAAACATCCCCATTATGGAGTAAGCATGATCTCTTCTCCTTCAACGACCCAAATCTGTTCAAGTTTCCAAGTTTTCCCATATTCCTAAAATTTAAACAAAAAGAGCTACGATTGCAATGTCTTCAAATTCTTCTCCATGAAAGGTTTATTTTTCTTCATGAAATAGACAAATAAGCAAAATGAAGATATTAAACAAACTCAGATGTCTATAGCAAGTATCCCCAAGAGACAGTGTTGCTGTTGTTAGTTGCGAAGTTGTGTCCGACCCATTGCAACCCCATGGACAACATTCCTCCAGGCCTTCCTGTCCTCAACCATCCCCCCCGGAATCCACTTAAGCTCAGGCTTACTGCTTCGGTGACTCCATCCAGCCACCTCCTTCTCTGTCGTCCCCTTCTTCTTTTGCCCTCAATCTTTCCCAGCATTAGGCTCTTCTCCAGGGAGTCCTTCCTTCTCAGGAGGTGGCCAAAGTATTTGAGTTTCCTCTTCAGGATCTGGCCTTCTAAAGAGCAGCCAGGGTTAATCTCCTGCAGGACTGACCAGTTGGATTGCCTTGCAGTCCAAGGGACTCGCAAGAGTCTTCTCTAGCACCAAAGTTCAAAGGCCTCAATTCTTTGGCACTCAGCCTTTCTTATGGTCCAATCTTCACTGCCATCCATTGCAACTGTGTAAACCATAGCCTTGACTAAACACACTTTTGTTGGCAGGGTGATGTCTCTGCTTTTTAGTATGCTGTCTAGAGTTGCCATAGCTTTCCTCCCCAGGAGCAAGCATCTTTTAATTTCTTGGCTGCAGTCCCCATCTGCAGTGATCTTGGAGCCCAGGAAAGTAAAATCTGTCACTACCTCCATTTCTTCCCCATTTCTCCATTTCTATTTGCCAGTAATTGAGAGGGCTGGGTCCCGTTATCTTAGTTTTCTTAATGTTGAGTTTCAAAGGAAACAGGGGAAACTGGAATCATGGACATGAGTTTTCTGTCTCCCCTTGGACTCTACAAAAAGTTGAAATGGATTCTAGATGTTATGCATCATTAAGATTCCAGAATAGAAGATGATAACTTCTCTTTGGCCATATTTTCACTGTTCTTATTTCATCCTCTTCCAGATAACTAGAAGAGGCTGTGAATGGCTCAGCAGTTAAAGATGCTGAGCTTGTTAGATGGAAAGATGACAAGGTGCATGGGTTCAAGACACAAGCGACATGCAATGGGATGAGCTTTCATTACTTGCCCTAGCACCTGTCCACCTAGAAGTTCAAAAGCATGCAAATGCGAGTAGATAAATAGATACCACTTTGGTATAGTCATGATGGTCACATGACCATCGAAATGCTTTCAGACAACACTGGGTCCTTTGGCTAGGAAACTGTCAGCTGCTACATTAATGCTTGTTTGTGCTTCACTTCTATACAGTGACAATCTACCATGGACTCTGGGGAGAGGGGATGTGAGGAGAGATGCTTGGGGAAAGTGAAAGTAGTAACTGCTGTATTTCCCTGAGACACTGCTTCAAGGTCACCCAGCTGGGGAAAGAATGCAGCCTACACTTGAACTGACCATTCTGAAAACATATTGCTTGAACCTGATTGGTCATGGGGTGTGTGTGTCAGCAATGGGAGGCAGTTAAGGAAGGGAACATTGAACTTAGGGATTTTTGGCATGCAACTTTCAGTTCCGGCTATGCACTACTGCTGCAGTGCACTTGAATTCTGATGAAGCCATATCTTTCCCAACAAATGGAGCCAAAGATTGTTTCTTTTTAAAGGTTCATATTTGTGGCAAGTCTAACAGAAATGAAGATGAGCACAGTCCCCTTAAAATTGTAAATGAATAGACAGAGGAAACCTTTACTTTTTTAGACAGCTGGAAGGTCCAATCCATCATGAAGCATCTTAAGCAAAGAAACAATAAATGGAGATAAAAGAAAAAAGGAACCTACATTCTTCCTGTCGCTTCCTCTGTAGTGAGTTTTTCCCTATCAAAGTAGTGTCCACTTAAGCTTAAAGGCTACAGTGGACTCCACCTGTCCTCAAAAAAACCATAGCAAGAACAGAACCATTTATGTCTTGGATCAGATACCATCACCAGATATTGAATAGAATAGAATAGAATAGAATAGAATAGAATAGAATAGAATACTATACTATACTATACTATACTATACTATACTATACTATACTATACTATACTATACTATACTATACTATACTATACCAGAGTTGGAAGGGATCTTGGAGATCTTCTAGTCCAACCCACTGCCTAGGCAGGAAACCCTACATAACTTTCAACAAATGGTTATCCAACATCTTCTTAAAAACTTCCAGTGTTGGAACAACTTCTGGAGGCAAGTTGTTCTGCTGATTAATTGTTCTGTCAGGATACTTCTCCATTGTTCTAAGTTGTTTCTCTCCTTGATTAGTTTCTACCTATTGCTTCTTGTCCTGCCTTCAGGTGCTTTGGAGAATAGTTTGACTCCCTCTTCTTTGTGGCAGTCCCTGAGATATTGAAACACTACCATCATGTCTCGCCTAGTCCTTCTTTTCATTAAACTAGACATACCCAGTTTCTACAACTGTTCTTCATATGTTTTAGCCTCCAGTCCCCCTGGTTAGATTAGAAAGAGGAAAACCCAAAACTTCCTGAAATCAGACAATAGAAAATGACTTTTTTAATGGATATGTCCATAATGTCATGATTAATGAAACTCAACTCATAGGAGACATTAGTTTTACTAAAGTCGCATGAAGATTGATTTTAAGACTTGCTTTACTATGCTTTTCAATAAATCCTTACTTTGTTTCATTGGCCAGAAGGGGGTGCAATTGGAATAGCATGTCTTACTTTATTCCCCTTAAAACTTCAGTCTGCAATATATCCAATTTTGTATCAACAATTTAATTTTGTCTCTTTGGGGGAGGGCAGGGAAAGGAGGGAGAAGAAAGCTGCCCTGAAAAATTGAATTCATAATGTACGCCTTCTTTTGTTTTTCGAAGTTTTGAGCCTTGGAAAAATGAATTGGTACCTGGTGGAGGCCAATTAGATTTAAGCTGTTTCTCCTTCTTTGAAAGAAAGAGACTGTTTCTGTTTCATGGACATTTGGTTCCCTTTTTGGACCGAGCTGGGAATTATGGGCATCAGTATCCAACACATCTGGACAGTCCTCGGTTGAGGTTGGGTTTGGGTTGTGTCTGAGGGAGCTGGGTAATGTTTGGCAGGAATTGAACCTTGGATAGTTGCTTTGATGCCCCAACAATGTGGAATAGTTACATATACATATACATATACATATACATATACATATACATATACATATACATATACATATACATATACATATACATATACATATACATATACATATACATATACATATACATATACATATACATATACATATACATATACATATACATATACATATACATATACATATACATATACACATACACATACACATACACATACACATACACATACACATACACATATACATATGTGCATATGCATATGCATATACATACACACACACACGCACATATACACATACACACACACATACACATACACATACACACACACACACACATACACACATACACACATACACACATACACACATACATACACACATACACACATACATATACATACACACATACATATACATACACACATACATACACACATACATACACACACACATACACACATACATATACATATATACATATATACATATATACAAAATAACCCAAGTTCAAATCCCAGTAAGGGTATGGCTAGCTGATGAAAGCTAAATAGCTTGAATTAGATCTATATTAGTCTTCTTTCATTTATTTATCAGCAAAAAAATTATATTTACACACACACACACACACACACACACCCTCAGTGGCTAAGTTTAAAGAAGAATGAATGAATTAACGAATGTAATATCAATCAATTATTGAGCATGAACAAACTAGCCCCATTGATGTCTTCCAAAAAACCGATATTTCAGAAGCATCCTCCTGGAAGCTCCTTCAGAAGCATCCTCCTGGAAGTATCATGATTATTAGTTTTTGATCAAGTCTTTGCTGCATCCCCTTTTAAGATCTCATTGAAGTGTCCACCTTCCCATCATTTCTAGAAGACTCCATAGATGATCTGTCTGACTGTCCTTGCAACCAACTCACCAACCAACCAACCATCTACATACTGAGAATTATATCTCAGGAATATCCAGTGATTCCTCCTATTGTGTTACTAGGTCCTGATGTAACACAATTTGAAACCTGGATTCAAATATACGCAACTAGCTTATTTTAATTTTGCTCGTGCTTTTATGCCAAATGTGTTCGTTTGCTTTGGGCAAGATGTGATGGGTGAATTCGGTGCTTGTGACGCATAAATCACACTGTACAGAACAGCACAAAGTGGGAACGCTTATCAACCGTAGCTTATTCTATGAAGCCACCAGTGAGCACCTTCTGCCAATTACCTCCCTGCGTCCCATCAGATCGCATAGAGCTGGCCTCCTCCCTATTCTCCGACTGGCGACTACTCGGAGGAGAGCCTTCTCTGTTGCGGCTCCGACACTATGGAACAATCTCCCCGTGGAGATTCGTACCCTCACCACCGTCCAGGCCTTCCGCACAGCCCTCAAGAACTGGCTAACCCGTCAGGCCTGGGGATAATCTTATTTCGCCCCTCCCGAATGCTGAGTGAATGTTGAGTTTTATTGTCTAATTTACTTTGTGCACATTTCTTTTTTCGTATTGTCCTACACTCCCCTTCTTTTTTGATTGTAAGCCGCCCTGAGTCCCCTCAGGGAAAAGGGCGGCCTATAAATAAATAAAACAAACAAACAAACAAACAAACAAACAAACAGTGATGGGGAATCCAGCTGCTGAGATGGTCGATCGTGTTTTAGGTTGCCTCTGTTGGTGAAGCTACCCTGGTGCTTCTTTTTAGACAGGGAGACTTCTAACCCCAAAGTATGTGTTGTATTTGGCCATTAAGTGCTATGATTTTTTATTTAAATCCACTTCGTTTGCTGTTCTCTATTTTGACTAGGGTAGAAAGATTAACACACTCACGAGCTATATAATTGTAACTTTCTCACCTCCTTCCCCCACCGCCAACGGTTTTCCTGCACTTGAACTGATTAATTACGTAGCATGTTGCTTTTTAAAAATGGAACGAGGAGAACCAAAGGCATCAGAAGATGGAGCTCCAGTTTCTGAGTATGCAGTCACTCAGGTCTCGGGGAGGGTCACCAGCTCTCTATGTGCTAGAGGCATGCTTTCCATAAATCACAGACTTGGAGTCTCCCAGTTTTTGTGTTAATCCTCCCTTGCTGGGGAAGAGCTGTCTCTGCAGCTTGTGATAAGGCCAGGAAATTAAATTGTTTTCCCGGGTACATGGTATGGCAAATGCTTATGCAACGTTTTAATGAAACATTGGCGAGGCTGCAGTGCTGGTTAATTTAATGCCAGCAAAAATTTGTCTTCTTAGGCTTGATTGCATTTCACATAATACAGATGCCTGAAATGTCCAGCCTCTTGAGGTACAGAGACCCTCACCTGGGTGGGAAATGAAGGAAGATTTGAGAGTAGGGAAAACCCTCTGCATTCTCCCTCTCTCTCGGTCTCTGTCTGTCTGTCTCTGTCTCTCTGTCATTCTCTCTCTGTTTCTGTCTCTCTATCTCCCTCTCTCTCTCCCTCTCTGTCTGTCTGTCTGTCTGTCTCTGTCTCTCTATCTCTATCTCTGTCTCTGTCTCTTTTTCTGTCTCTTTTTCCGTCTTTTTCTCTCTCTCTCTCCCTGTCTCTCTCTCACTCTCTCTGTCTCTCTGTGTCTCTGTCTCTATCTCTGTTTCTCTGTTTCTCTGTTTCTCTGTCTTTGTCTCTCTCTGTCTCTCCATCTCTCTCTGTCCCCCTTGCATGTTAAACGGACACAATTCTCAGAATATCCCTCTCTCTCTCTCTCTCTCTCTCTCTCCCTTGCACATTAAATGGGCACCACAATTCTCAGAGTCTCTGTCTGTCTGTCTCTTTGTGTGTGTGTATGTCTGTCTGTCTGTCTCTCTCACTCTCTCTGTGTCTCTGTGTCTCTCTCTCTCCCCCTTGCACGTTAAATGGACATCACAATTATGTGCCAGCAATTCTGATGTTCCCCTTGAACTCACACACTGACCTTATCTAATTTCCTGCCCAGGATTTAAGCAGACTTTTGTTATCATTTCACACTCTGTCTTTCAAGTCATTTTACCTGCTTAAACTACTGTAACTGGTTCTGTTCAATCAGCAGGGTATATAAAAGTCCATACAGCCTCTTTCTGAGGCAACTGGCTATTCATAGGGCTGCAGAGTTGGAAGGGGTATCAAGGATCATCAAGGCCAGCCCTCTGCAATGTGTGAAAAGCTACTTAAAACATTCATGAAAAGCAGAACTTCTGTTGTGTAGATCGTATCATCAGGAGGTTTTACTTTATCTTTTTTTTTTAATGATGGCGACTGAAATTGAACAAGATATTATTTCTTGTTCAAGTTTCTGTGGCCATGGAAAATTAGCAATAGCAATAGCAGTTAGACTTATAGACCGCTTCATAGGGCTTTCAGCCCTCTCTTAGCGGTTTGCAGAGTCAGCATATCGCCCCCACAGTCTGGGTCCTCATTTTACCCACCTCGGAAGGATGGAAGGCTGAGTCAACCCTGAGCCGGTGAGATTAGAACTGCTGAACTGCAGATAACAGTCAGCTGAAGTGGCCTGCAGCACTGCACCCAAACCACTGCGCCACCTCGGCTCTTGTTCCACTGGTTTGATTGTTCTAACTGGCAGGAAATTTCTCCTTAGTTCTAGGTTGCTTCCCTCCTTGATTAGTTTCCACCTATTGCTTCTTATTGTTTCATTTTCTTCCATTTTCTTTAAGGTGGACAAGAAGCCTGATCTGTAAACAAGAGTCCCCCGTTGAGATGGGCAGCCGTGCAAGTTTAATTAATAAACGATGCATAAACTAAATAAATAAAATGGACGTTCAGACAAACTGCTGCTTTAAAAATCCAGCTGATCTTTAAAAACAGAGACTCTACTGCAAGCCCAAGAAGGGATGTGGTAGTTCAGGGGCTAAGATGCTCAGTTTGTCAATCAGAAAGGTTGGCAGTCTGGTGGTTCAAATCCTTAGCACTGCGTAATGGAGTGAGCTCCCGTTACTTTTCCCAGCTTCTGCCAACCTAGCAGTTCAAATGCAAGTAGAAAAATAGGGACCACCTTAGGTGGGAAGGTAACAGTGTTCCGTGCACCTTCGGTGTTTAATCATGCCAGCCACATAACCACTAAGACGTCTTCGGACAGGGCTGGCTCTTCGGCTTTGAAACGGAGATGAGCACCGCTCCTTAGAGTCGGGAACGACTAGCACATATGTTCGAGGGGAATCTTTACCTTTACTTTTACTGCAAGCCCAAAGTGTGTTTTTCCTGGTATTTCTATCTTCATTACTATATCTACAAACAATTCATTATTGGTAATTAATATTCATTTCATCCATTTAATTGCTTGTATTGTCAAGGGGGTAGAACACTTTTCCAGTTTTAAATAATTTTTGTCAATTGGTCTTGCTTTGGCTGATGCGCTTCTAATTTCCCAGCGGTTTCATCCCTTCTCTGGCTTCGGCTGAGGGACTGGGGAATTAGAGCATTTTCCCAATCAATAGATCACGAGCAGGCAGAAGCCGTAAGATGCAGATTTGCTGAATGACAACAGGCAATGGGGACAGATACGGGAATGCTAAATGCAAGAAAAATGCCAAATTGGGGACTGTGTGAGCCGAACTGCAACTCGGTTCACTCTTCTTTCTCTGTACCAGCTCAAATACGTAACAGATTAAACTAGTTCATCTAAAAGCCAAGCAAGGGTTGAGTTAGTATATTGCACTAAGCAGTGTATGTCGTTAAGCTGTGCATTGTTTGCTAGGTTATAGTAGACTGGGTTTAGAAAACATGATGGCAAATTTATGGCACGCGGGCTACAAGTGGCACATGCATGAGTGTGCTGGCCAGCTGAGTTCAGCCTTTTTTGAAGCCATTTTCACCCTCCCCAGGCTCTAGAGGCTTTATAGGATCTCGGGGAGGACAAAAAGAGCCTCCCCCACCCCATCAGAGGTCCTACAGAGGCTTCAGGAGCTTCCCTGAAGCCTCCGGAATGCAAAAAATCAGCCCTGTGGGCAAACCAGAAGTTTGGGAATGGACTTCATCGTAGGGTCGGTTTAAGCCCTCTGGAGGCTTCAGGGACCTTCAGGAGGCTTCCCTGAAGCCTCCAGAGGACTAAAAATGACCCTACAAGCAAACCGGCTTCCGAGGGGGGCGGGAGACGCTGTTTTCGGCCTCCCCAGGCTCCTATAAAGCCTCTGGAGCCTGGGGAGGGTGAAAAAAGCATGCAAAAAATGGGGGGCCGCATTATGGGTGCATCATGCCCGTGCATGACCCCCCCCCTGCGCCTCCCCCCTTATGGCACGCGAGCCAAAAAAGTTTCGCCATCGCTGTGCTAAGCCATAAAAGTTGGCTGGATTCAAACAATAGCTGAAACCAAAAATACATTACAATTATGGATTAGCATTAAAGAGGCATTCAGGCCAGATCCTGAAGAGGAAACTCAAGAGGAAACTCAAAGACTTTGGCCACCTAATGAGAACGAAGGACTCCCTGGAGAAGATCCTAATGCTGGGAAAGATGGAGGGCAAAAGAAGGAGAAGGGGACAACAGAGAAGGAGGTGGCTGAAGAGGTGGGTTGCTCCCGGTTTGGCCAGGATTGGGTGAACCTGCCTGGATGCTTCTGCGCATGAGCAGAAGCGGTGTGGGTGCGCAAGCGTGCACATAAGCAAACCAGTAGGAAAAAAATTAGGAACCCACCACTGCTTGGCTGGTTGGAGTCACCAATGCAATAGGCATGAGCTTAAATGGACTCCAGAAGATGCTAGAGGACAGGAAGGCCTGGAGGAACATTGTCCATGGGGCTGCGATGGGTCAGACATGACTTCGCAACCAAAAACAACAACAAATTAAAGATTAATCTAGCCAGTGTCTTTCTTGTGAGTTTTTGTTGTTGTTGTTGTTGTGCAAGCTAGAAAGGAAAAGGGTGTAATTATGTTAAGCTTGTAGGCTGGCTGTGATTCATTCAACCCATTTAAACCATGAAGAGGGACTAGTGAGTTGTATGAACCGAAGCAGTTGGGGTTTGTTCAATGAACAATGAAATCATGACTTAATGTATGGATCTAGTCTTCCATATGTGCTAGAATGTGCTAGAAACCCAAACCCTCAGGGATTAGGTTAAGATATCAGTGAATGGAAGCAAGATGTTCAATATTCATAAGTAATAATAACAGAAGAGGTATTTTATTGTGCAGGCATTTCCATTAACTGCTGTGATTTTGGTTCAGTGTGGCATACTCTGGGCTATCATTCATTATACGGTGGTGGCAATGAGTTAATATATTAATTTGCATTAATATGCACATATTTCTGAACCAAGAAACACTGTTTTATTCAATAAGGCAAGTATGATATTATGTATTGTACTTTTTAAAAAGACAATGGCTGGCCACTACCACATTTATAACTTAATCTCCTTTTTTTATTTTTAATAAGTGCACCAATGGGAGAAGATCAGAGGTGGGTTCCTACCAGTTCGCACCTATTCGGTAGAACCGGTTCGTCAAATCTACTGAACCAGTTAGAAGAGGTTCCACCAGTGGACCCGGAAAGCAGGCCACACCTACAGAAGAGGTTCCAAAAAAAAATTGAAACCCACCACTGCCACACACACACAGACAGACAGGCTGACACAGAGAGAGAGAGAAAGAGAAAGAAAGGAAGAAATAAATAAATAAATAAATAAATAAAGGAAAAAGAAAGAAAAAGAGTGAGAGAGAGATGAAAGAAAGAAAGAAAAAAGGGACAGAGAGACAAAAGGAAGGGAAAAGAGAGAGAGAGAGAGAGAGAGAGAGAACACATGGCCAGCAAGCCATTCCCACAAAGGAGGCCACACCCACAGAGTAGGTTCCAAAAAATTTTGAAACCACCACTGCCCCCCCCACACACACAGACAGACAGACAGACTGACACAAAGAGAGAGAGAAAGAGAAAGGAAGAAATAAATAAAAAAGAAAAAAGAAAAGAGTGACAGAGAGATGAAAGAAAAAAAGAAAAAAGGGACAGAGACAAAAGGAAGGAAAGAGAGAGAGAGAGAGAGAGAGAGAGAGAGAGAGAGAGAAAACACATGGCCGGCAAGCCACTCCCACCAGGTCACATGGCTGGCAAGCCACTCCCACAAAGGAGGCCACACCCACAGAGTAGGTTCCAAAATTTTTTGAAACCCACCACTGGAGAAGATGGCAAGAAGGTGACAAGCATCAGGGAAAAAGTGGAACCGCTTAATGCATTCTCGCAACTGTCTTTACACAAAAAAGGTGGGGGGGGGAACAGTCCAACCTATCAAAAACAGTACAGTAAATGACAGATTAGAAATAAAAGCATGATGTGGTAGCACTCTTCTCATATTTAAGAGGCTGTCTCAAAGAAGGAGGGGGTCAACCTATTCTCCAATGCACCTGAAGACAAGGCAAGAAGCAACGGAATGGATGGAAACAGGAGCGATCCAACTTAGAAACAGGGAGAAAGTTTTTGACAGTGAGAACAATGAATGAGGGGATCGGCTTGCCTTCAGAAGGTGAGGGTGCTCTACAATGGTGGGTTTCAAAAAATTTTGGAACCTTTTCTGTAGGTGTGGCCTGCTTTCCGAGTCCACTGGTGGAACCTCTTCTAACCGGTTTGACGAACCGGTTCTACCGAATAGGTGCGAACTGGTAGGAACCCACCTCTGGTGCTCCATCACTGGAAGCTTTTAAGATGAGATTGGAGAGTCATTCAACTTGAATGGTATTGAGTCATTGAGTCTCCTGCTCAAGCAGGGGCTCGGAGAAGAGGACCTTCCAATTCTGTTATTCTGTATTCTATTCTGAAGCAGTTGGGAATTAGAGAAAGGAAGTGGAGTCACAAAGAAAACAGAGAGGAGAGATAAACTCAAAAATATTATTTTTTAATGCTGTAGATTAAAAAGAAAGTCCTTCCTTCTTTCCTTCCCTCCCTCTCTCCCTCTTTCCTTCTTCCTCTCTCTCTCTCTCCTCTTTCTTCTTCCCCCCTTCTCCTTCACCTTCTTTTTGCTCTCCCTCCCTCCCTCCCTTTTTCTTTCTTTCTTTCTCCTTCCTTCCTTCTTTCCAAAAGGGCAGAGAGACAAATAAATAGATAATGTGCCAGATCTAAAATAGCTGAATTTGTGAAGTGGATAAATATTATTTGTACTCTGGAGTGCAGGAGTTCAACTCCTACCTCATTAAGAAAACAAGCTACAGGCAAAATCATGCATTGACTTGTGTCCTGTGCTGCTAATGATTATTTTGCAGAACAACTATTCATTTCTTTATACCTTCAAGAGAAAAAAGCCCCTAAAAGCAATGGGTTAATTATTGAGCATCGACATCCAGCAATTAGAGGGGAGTGAGGATGGAAAGGAACGTAAACCGTGTTTCATTCACCCCACCCCCCTTTGCAATCCTGTTTTTTAAAAAAAACGCAGGTCCTAGCAATCCATGGTAACAACACTGAGGGATCATGCAAAGTGCAGAATGCGTTTAACAATTACAAAAGAGAACTGAATAAGCATCTTATTTTTTATTTTAGTTCGGAGACACTGGAAATAGTGAAAAAAAGTACTTTGATTCCTTAGGACTCATTATGCAAGAGCTGGAAACCCAAGAAGGACATATTCTTTTAGATACACTTTAGAATTTCATCAGAAGGTACAGGTTTCTTCTATTTTAGTTATTTATTTATATCCCACCTTTATTATCTTTCAAATAAATAACTCAAGGGGGCATATATGCTAAAGTTCTTTCCTCTGCCTCCTTCTTTCCCCAAAACAATAACTCTGTCACCCAACCAGCTTTCACACTGAAGTGGGATTAGAACTCACAGTTTTCTTGTGATTGGCCCAAAGTCAACCACTTGGCTTCCATTCCTAAGGCAGAACTAGAACTCACCATCTCCTGGTGATTGGCCTAAAGACACCCAGCTGGCTTTCATGCCCAACCAGATTTCAAGCGAAAGTGAGATTAGAACTCACAGTTTTCTTGTGTTTGACCCAAAGTCACCCACTTGGCTTCCATGCCTAAGGTGGAACTAGAACTCACCATCTCCTGGTGATTGGTCCAACGTCACCCACTTGGCTTTCATGCCTAAAGTGGGACCAGAACTCCCCAATTTCTGGTGTTTGCCCCAAAGTCACCCAGCTGTCTTTCATGGCTAAGGTAGAACTAGAGCTCACCATCTCCTGGTGTTTGGCTCAAAATCACCCAGCTGGCTTTCATGCCTACGGCAGAACTAGAGTTCACAGCCTCCTGGTTTCTAGGTCAGCACTTTAAGCATAGAACCAAATTGACTCTGTGTATATTCTTCACCTTGAGTTATTCATAAAAATAATAAGGGTGGGATATGAATCAATCAATCAATTTAGGACCTGTCCTTCAAACTCCCCTTTGTAGGCTGAAATCCAACAACGGAAATCACTGGCAAAAAAATCCTTTCTGATAGTTGACAACAGGCAACTCCTCTTGTTCTGGACTCTTCCCCCACTTCAGGGTCCCAACCAATCAACCAATAAAAAGATAGAAACTTCAGGGCCTGGTTTTAATACAGGCATTATTTAGCAAGTTGTTTTAAACTCTAATTGCTTTTGATATTTTTTTAAAAAGGAAAATTGAAAACAGCCAAGGGATGATGGTTATTTGGGAGGGTTTTTTTACATGTATAAAAACAAATTGGCTGTCGAACATTTGAAATAAATTTTATCCTGCAATCACTTCTAGGGATCTGTTGCAGCTATCGTATGTCCTAAATGTATAATTACAATAGAGTCTTTCTGCTCGGTTGGAATGGGAAGAGAGAGAGAGAGAAAGGCCCAAATCCAGCTAAAGGACAGGATGAAATGGGACCAAAAAACATCTTATCTCACTTTAGTTCAAGCATATCCAAAGCTGTTTATATAAAGTCAAAATAATCCCAAATGTGATAAAAGAGAGGGTTTTTTTAAAAAAAAAGGTTTCCAACAAAATCAGGAATGATTCAAGCAAGCAAGCAACATGGGAAGCCAACATTAGATGCAAACATGGTTCTTGTATTTCCCTAAGCCATCATGTTTAGTATCTTACAGTAGGTGGATTCAGCCATTTGCTGTTGATTCAATATATGATTATTAAACATGGTTTACTGTATAAGGTATGAACTGTGATCCTAAAAAGTCTCACATTGGTTATAAAGTCATCCACATCACCTATATTTACATATTTCCCATCTTTTCCCACCATCTTCTCATTGTTCCTGCTATCTTTTCCTATTAGTTTCTTATGATTTATCAATTGTTGTTTGTAACTTATGATTAATGATTGCAACTATGATAATGACCTATGACCTATTACTTGATGTTTATAGGAACACTGGGAGTTTATGGACGAGAGAAAAATTCTTCGTATGTTGGATCACACTTGGCCAATAAAGTCCTATTCTATTCTATTCTATTCTATTCTATTCTATTCCATTCCATTCCATTCCACTCTACTCTATTCCCATTCCCATTCCCATTCCCATTCCCAATTCTATTCCTATTCCTATCCTATCCTATCCTACCCTACCCTACCCTACCCTACCCTACCCTACCCTATTCCTATTCCTATTCTGTCCTGTCCTATCCTACCCTACCCTACTCTATCCTATTTTCTCTACTCTACTCTACTCTACTCTACTCTACTCTACCCTACCCTACCCTACCCTACCCTACCCTACCCTACCCTACCCTACCCTACTCTACTCTTCCATTCCATTCCATTCCTTTCATACTATTCCTACTCTTATTCCTATTCCTATTCCTATCCTATCCTATTCTACCCTACCCTACCCTATTTTATTCTCTTCTCTTCTCTACTATTCTATTCTATTCTATTCCTATCCTATTCTACCCTACCCTACCCTACTCTATTTTCTCTACTCTATTCTACTCTACTCTACTCTACTCTTCTATTCCATTCCATTCCATATCATACTATTCCTATTCCTATTCCTATTCCTATTCTTATCCTATCCTATCCTATTCTACCCTACCCTACCCTATTTTATTCTATTCTCTCTTCTCTTCTATTCCTATTCCTATTCCTATCCTATTCTACCCTACCCTACCCTACCCTATTTTCTCTACTCTATTCTATTCTATTCTACTCTTCTATTCCATTCCATATCATACTATTCCTATTCCTATCCTATCCTATCCTATTCTGCCCTACCCTATCTTACTTTATTCTATTCTCCATTTTATTCTCTACTCTACTCTTCTATTCCTATTCCTATTCCTATTCCTATTCCTATTCCTATTCCTATTCCTATTCCTATTCCTATTCCTATTCCTATTCCTATTCCTATTCCTATTCCTATTCCTATTCCTATTCCTATTCCTATTCCTATTCCTATTCCTATTCCTATTCCTAGTCTATTATATTCAATTCCCTGTTCTCTTTAGAAGATGTCTCCGACTCCTAGACTCTTTAACTTGAAAAGCCTTCTCTTTGCAGTCTGTCCACTTTTATTTTGCTTCCTAGCAGAGACCAAAATAGCTTTTCTAGAAAACAACGCATACTTCTTCTAAAAGAACCTGTACACTTTTGAAGGGGTCCAACTTCTAAGTCTTCAATGGATTTAGAAGCCCAAATAGTTTCCACAGTATAATTTCTGCTAATCTTTGATTAGACTGTTAGCCATAACATATTTCTGGAAACCTTCCTTCAGATTAGCATGATGGATTTATTTAGGGCTACTCTTGAAGTGGATTTTGGTAGCAAGAACAGATGTGGAGAATTTGGCCTGGAAGAAGTAGATTGAAACCCTAGTTTTGAAGAAAAAAAACTTCTTGACTCTTTGCTAGCCTTCAGGAACATAAACATGCAGATGTTGTGACATCCTTAAAAGGCAGCCAAGATTTATTCCTTTAAGCATTGCTAAATGGGAATATTTATTCCTCGTCAGAAAAGTGGAAGTGAAGACATACTGTATGTTGACATTTTTCTGAAGCTAATTGGCTGGGAGCGTGATCAATGTCTAGAAAGGAAATTGCTGTGGGACTTCACGTGTGCCATCTTAAGTCTAGCCATGTTGGGAGAGAAGGAGACTTCACAGATGTGCATAATAAATAAAATGGCATTGCATTTTTTTAATACCATTCCTCTGAGAGTCTCTCCTCCCCTTCATGTCAAAAAGATGAGGAGGAGCAAGCAATTAACCTAAACTCATTAATTACGTAGTTTGGATGGGGATTTTGAATGTGATTTTCCTAAAATCGGTCTTATTTCACCACGTCCTTAAATAAGATGTCCCTAAGCAGGTAGCTCTTGACTTACAATCCCAGTTGAGCCCAAAATCTCCATTGCTAAGCAAGGCAAGTAAGCTAAATCAGCTGTGCCCTGTTTTATGACCTTTTTTGCCATTAGTGGTTCAGCAAATCACTCGTTGTTAAGTGAATCAAGCACTTGTTAAAGAAATCTGGCTTCCTCCGTTGAATTTATTTGGCAGAAGCCTGCTGGGAAGGCTTACAAATGGTGATCACATCACCCTAAGTGTCATGGCCCCATCAGAACATGAGTTCAAAAAGGATGGGCCACAGCTGGGGCCGATGGAGGTCGAGGGGACTGCCTTGTTGGCTTCAGAGGAATGCGGAAAGAAGCAGGACAAGGCAGCCCGAGTCCCTTGGGCTTGGGACAGCTTGCCAGCAGGAAATAATGGGGGCAGGATGACTGAGAGAAAGGGGAAGAGTAGGAGCAATGGAGTTCAGGCGATGAGCAAGAACCACCCTCTCCTGATCCGAGAGCACGGAGAGTGGAGAAGAGGCGGGAACAGCGCGGGCTGGCCCAACAACTCAGAAGGAGACCGCCCCGCTCCTCCTCACAAGGCACAACTGGGGACTGAGACTTAAGGAGATGCTGTGGGGAGGGCCGCTTGTCGGGAACAAGTGCTGAGTTTGCAGAGTTTTGTGTGTTGTTGTTGATGTCTGGGGTTTAATGGACAACTTGCCTTATAATTGTCCTGTTCCTTTGCTTTGTGGACTCTGACTTGTTCCCTTGTCCCGCTGGACTTCTTGCCTTGAAGCCGTTGGGCTAACAGCATTTTGCCCGATTACTCACAGCCAGAGGCTGCTGAAAGTGTGTGTGTGTGTGAGAGAGAGAGAGCGCTTTGCTCCTGCGTAAACATGGGAGCGTTTGGGGGAAAGTTGGAGCAATAAAGGGGAGAGTTGAACTATCAGCTGACTGTGTTGCCTCTGTGCCTTGCCCCGGGTCATCACACTGGGACACTGCAACTCTCATAAGGACACACCAGTTGCAAGCTCATACATCTTGATCATATGATCTCGATGCATGGTCACACGGGGAAATTGATTCCGCAGGGATGCTGCAAGGATGCTGAAAACCAGCCATAAGTCACTTTTTCAGTGCTGTTGTAACTGTGAACAGTCACCAAATGAATGGCTGTAACTCAAGGATTACTGTATTTTTGACCTTCTCTTTGCATAAGCCCCTGGATAGGGCTGCTCCTACTGAAATAGATCTAATTGTTTTAGTCCTTGGATTTTAAAGGTTACAAAAACCAGATTCATTTTATTTTGGCTGCCAGGTAGGTGTGTGGGGGAATAACCTGTGGGGTTTCTTGTCTCAGGCACCGAACTAATTTGCTTGCAGCCTGACTCTCTTGCCATTTTCTCTTCCCATCTCAGGCCACTCTTGGATTTAAGGCTGCTCAAAGGAGTTCCTCTTCCTGTTTGCCTCATTTCTTTTTCAGTACCGTTGCTCTCACAGCTGGTATTGCCGAGGTGCTTTTGGAAATCTTGAGAGAAATCAGAGCGATCTGTGCTGCAAAAAAATAAAGCAAGTTGCAAGTATATTCTCCTGTGTATACACTATTTACGAGTGGCACAGGGAGGAGAAAAGGAGAAATGATTATCTGTTTATCTATCACCTGTCTGTCTGTCTGTCTGTCTATTTTTCTCTCTCTACCTCTCTCTCTCTCTCTCTCTCTCTCTCTCTCTCTCTATATATATATATATATATATATATATATATATATATATATATATATATGTGTGTGTGTGTGTGTGTGTGTGTGTGTGTGTGTATGTGTATATGTATATGTATATGTATATGTATCTATCTACATTATCTATCTATCTATCTATCTATCTATCTATCTATCTATCTATCTATCTATGTTACATTTTGCTGATATATCTATCTATTTATAAATATCTATCTATCTATTTATCTCTCTATCTATGTTACATTTTGCTGATGTATCTATCTATTTATAAATATCTATCTATTTATCTATCTATGTTACATTTTGCTGATGTATCTATCTATTTATAAATATCTATCTATCTATTTATCTATCTATCTATGTTACATTTTACTGATGTTTCTGTCTGTCTGTCTGTCTTACATTTTACTGATGTAAAATGTGGTTCAAATCCCTAGCTCTGCATAATGGAGTGAGCTCCCATTACTTGTCTCAGCTTCTGCCAATCTAGCAGTTCGAAAGCAGGTAAAAATGCAAGTAGAAAAATAGGAACCACCTTTGGTGGGAAGGTAACAATGTTCCGTGAGCCTTTGGCGTTTAGTCAAGCCAGCCATATGATCATGGAGACGTCTTCGGACAGCATTGGCTCTTTCGCTTTGAAAGGGAGATGCCCTGCCCCCTAGTATTGTGAACAGCAACTATATATGTGTGAGGGGGTTCTTTACCATAGTTTGGATGTACCATAGTTTGTGTGTGTGTGTGTGCCCACGCGCAGTGTTTTTTTAATTTTTGTCAAAGCACCTGGTACACCCAAATATGGGAGGGAGCATGAAGCCCTGGTTCAGCTGATAAGGGAGGAGAGCTTGTGGCTTAGAGGCTAATACAACTGCCTAATATATAAAAACAGCCCAAGTTTGAATCCTAGTAAGGGTATGATTTGCTGATGAGAACTAAATAACTTGAAATAGATACTAGCCTCCCTTCATTTATTTATCAGCAAAAATGCAACATTCTTTGTGTGTGTGTGTGTGTGTGTGTGTGTGTGTGTAATATTTTTAATTGAATGCACAATTCAAGTAAGCTGAACAGTTTGTTCTTGCCTACAATGGCAAGCATCTTTTGCGAGACCTCACATCAGATGTCTATCAAAAGTTTGGCAAATTTCTATCTTAGAAAACTGTCAAATCGCTACTGGGAAACAGCAAAGGCGCATTTTATCAACCCAGGCCATATTCTGCAGCCCTTCTGTAAAATTGGAGTGTGGGGTTAACCACCACATATTGATTGCGAGGGGTTTTCTGCGCGCTCTTGAGTGGCACGGGGAGTTTTTAATCAAGTTTCCCGGTCCCATGCTGCTGTTTTAAAATCAATTGCTTTATGTTCCAGAATGGATTTCCTCCTAGATAGAAAGGTCCTGGGAGAATCTCAGGGAGTTTGCAGAAACTCATCATTATGCCCTTTAAAGCGTGGATTTCAGATCTGCAACACGAGAAGCCGTGGCTCAGATCCAGCCCTACATTTCCCAGCCCTTTGTGGGTTTTCCTCCACCCCGCCGTTCCACAAATACGAAAATGCAAATGTTGCTTTTGCAGGAATGTCCCCAAAGGGGGGGAAAAACAGAGGGACACTGCCGAGATTTAGAAATGTACAAATGGGCAGAAGATACACTGGGAGGTCACTTCATGGACACAGCGAAGTACCATATTTTTCAGAGTATAAGACACACCTTTTTTCCCCTTAAAAGAGGGTGAAAATTTGGGTGCGTCTTATACACTGAATCTAGCCCCACCCAACCACCGGCCCCCAACCCTTTGGCCTCTGCCTCTCAGCAATTTACCTCCTTGCAACAAATGGGGAAAATGGGGCTTGCGGAAGCAGCAATAGGCTATGGCAGTCCCTGCAGCCTGAAACAGCTGATGATCGGGAGGCCCCTGCTGAAATTGAAATTGAAAGCTGTTTACTGCGAGGCAAATTGCTGGGAGGCAGAGTCAGATTTTTTTTTCTTGTGCTAATCAGGCTGTTTGCTGCAAGGAGGCAAGTCAATAACTATAAATGCCTATAGAATGTTCAAATTATTAGACTTATTTTTTAAAGACTGCTTTATTATTGTTCTAGGCAGCTTAACAAAATGAAGAAGCTTTTAAAAATAACTGCTTGATCTGAAGAGGCCCAGTGCTATTGTATCTTCTTTTAAATAGCAGAGAATAATGTATACTTCCAGAAATCCACATCAATTTTAACAGCATCTGTACAAGTATAGTCTAAAATGTAACATCACAAACAGTGTATATCGTCTGTATTGTTTGCTGTTTGTTGCAAGGAGGCAAATTGTTGGGAGGCAGAGGCAGATTTTTTTCCCTTGTTTGGCTCCCCAAAAGCTAGGTACATTTTATAATCTGGAGCGTCTTATAGTCCGAAAAATACGGTAATTTTCTTCACAAGGAGATGAACATTGTTTTCCACAATACCCCTTTATACCACTCTAGTGAAGCCACATTTGAAATACTGTGTCTAGTTTTGGTCACCAAAGTTCAAAAAAGATGTTGAGTCTCTAGAACGTGTATGGAGGAGAACAAGAAAGATGATATGGGGACTATAGGCTAAATTGTATGGTGAAGAGTTAAGGGGATTAGATATGTCTAATCCAGGCGTGTCAAACTGGATTTCTTCAAGGGCTGGACCAGCATGGTAGTTCCCCTCTGTGGGCCAGCCAGGAGGAAAGGGGGGAGAAGATGGGATGGACACCTCCTGCAGCACCCTGCCAGCCCCTCCCCGTGCCCCATTTTCAGCCTGGGTGGCTTCTTGCAACACTTTGCCAGCCAAAACAGGGCACATAGGAGGTGCATGCAACCCCCGCACCCTGTTTTGGCTTCCAGGGGCACTGCTAGAGGTCCTTTGCTATTTCCAGGCCAGCCCCTTGAGTCATATTTAAACACACTGTGAGCCAGATATGGCCCACGGGCTTTGAATTTGACACCCCTGGTCCAACCTATTGAAGAAAAGGATTAAGGGTGATCTGATAGCTGTCTTCCAGTATTTTGATGTGCTATCACAGAGAAGAGGGATCGGCTTATTCTCCAAGCTACCTAAGGCAGGACAACGAGCAAAGAGTAGAGGCTCACAAGAGGGAGATCCAACCCAGAAGTAAGGAGAAATCAAATAGTTTGCCTCTTAGAATTGTAGGTGGTCCATCAGTGGAGGTTTTCAAAAAGGGACTAAACAGCCAGGATGATATAAGGTTGGCTGTCTTGAGCAGGGGGTTGGACTAGATGACCTCTGAGGTCTCTTCCAGCCCTATGATTCTATCCTCTATGTTCTGGGAGATCCTGATGGCTTTCCACTCCAGTTTCAAACCAGTTTTGTTTCTGAGATCAGCAAAATTTAGCTGCAGTGCCATCTTACTCCTATACACTTGCCTGAATCCCAATTGTCCAGACCATCTGTGTCAAGCAGTGTCCCCTTGTGGAGGGGGTGCACCATTACCTTCTCAAAAGCCTTTTCCTTTTTCTTTCTGCATTTTTCTTGCTTTCCATTTGATTTTTGTTTTTGTCCTTTACTATTGCTAAAATCTTAAATATAAATGTTTTTTTTAAAAAACAGTCTGTCACCAAGCTGTAATGGCCCAGATTCTGTAATTCCCACTTCTTTCTAACTATGGTTATGAGAAGTCATCAGATAAGTCAAGGTTTGTTGAAGGAGACAAAACCATCAGCGACTTATGAGTCTTTACAAACCTAGATGGTTGGAATTGTTGTGTGTGTTAGGAAAACAGTGTCCTTATCCTTTGGGAGTTTTAAATGTTTTATAAAATCTATTTCAAAAGCCATGTTCATTTTTGTTCCCTTGCATATAGAACTTTGTTATTTGCTGTTTTTGGTGTGCGTGTGTGTGCGCGCGTGTTTTTCATGAACAATTCCTGAGAAAATTTATTCAAAATTCCCAGGTGCCATTTTTTATGTATTTTCCCAACACAAAAATGTTAAAAGCACATCTTCTCAGTACACAGACTTTCTTCTTTGCGTTTTTTAAAAAAAGCAAAGAATCAGAAAATGCTCTTTGTTTGCACAAACATTTTAGAAACATACATTTTTGGGGGAACATATTTTTTTTCAAAGGAAGTGGGGATTTTGGACCCATGAAAGTTGAATCTCTGTAGACTTCATTTATTGCCGGGATGTATCTGCTACCACTATTTTATTGAATCTTGCAACTGTTTCCATTAAAATTAAGCAGGAGGGTGCTTAATTGCAATTTACTGAATAAATTACAACTAGTTGTACACTCTTGACGTCTATACTGGCTGGGCTGACATAATGTGCTAAGATACAAAGAACAAACCCACATGATGATTTTATCATATTGTGTAGCATCATTGCCCAACTGTACCTCTCCAATCAAACTGATTATTCCTTGATGGACCAACAAAAGACAATATTTGTAGCTCAGGGTTGAAGTGATGGGTCCTTGGTGATCTCTAAGCTTGGTTGTTTTCTTGTAGATGTTTCATTACTCAAACTAGGTAACATCAGCAGTGCTAGAAAGGAGTGGGAGAGGAGGAAGAGGAGGGGTAGTAGTAGTAGTAGTAGTAGTAGTAGTAGTAGTAGTAGTAGTACTGTGGGGTCCTTGGTGCTCTCTAAGCTTTGTTGTTCTCTTGTAGATGTTTCATTACCCAAACTAGGTAACATCAGCAGGACTAGAAAGAAGTGGGAAAGGAGGAAGAGGAGGGGGAGTAGTAGTTATAGTAGTAGTAGTAGTGGTGGTAGTAGTAGTAGTAGTAGTAGTAGTAGTAGTAGTAGTAGTAGTAGTAGTGTGGGATCCTTGGTGCTCTCTAAGCTTGGTTGTTTTCTTGTAGATGTTTCATTACCTAAACTAGATAACATTATCAGTGCTAGAAAGTGGGAGAGGAGGAGGAGTACTGTGGGGCAGTGGTGAAATGCAATTTTGTTTACTATCAGTTCTGTGGGCATGGCTTGGTGGGTGTGGTAGGGGAAGGTTATTGCAAAATCCCCATTCCTTCCCTACTCCTGGGGGAAGGATAATGCAAAATCTTCATTCCCACCCCACTCTGGGGCCAGTCAGAAGTGGTATTCACTGGTTCTCCGAGTTACTCAAAATTTCTGCTACTGGCTCTCCAGAACCTGTCAGAACCTGCTGAATTTCACCCCTGCTGTAGGGCCCTTTGTGGCCTCTGAGCTTGGTTGTTTTCTTCCAGATGTTTCAAGAGCTGAGGTGGCGCAGTGGTTAAATGCAGCACTGCAGGATACTTCAGCTGACTGCAGTTCTGCAGTTCGGCTGTTCAAATCTCACCCGCTCAGGGTTGACTCAGCCTTCCATCCTTTCGAGGTGGGTAAAATGAGGACCCGGATTGTTGTTGGAGGCAATATGCTGACTCTGTAAACCGCTTAGAGAGGGCTGAAAGCCCTATGAAGCGGTATATAAGTCTAACTGCTATTGCTATTACCCAAACTAGGTAACATCATCAGTGCTAGTAGGGAGTGGGGTCTGTGCTCAGTGTATATTCTAGGAGGTTTGCCCTGCCAGTGTTGGCTGGGGTGGTTTTGGAGATACTTTGGTTATGCTGTGTACTGTTGAATTGTTTGGCTGTTAGTCCAATGCTAATCTTAGAGTTAATCTATGCTCACCTGGGTGTTGATTGCTGGTGGGAAGGTGTTTTAGTCTTTGATCCCCACCAGCATCCAGCATCCAGATGAGCGTAGATTAACTCCAAGTTTAACATCGGACCAACATCAAGTAAACAAGACCCCAATCAAAGAACTGCCATGGGAGCCAACAGTAAACAGCCCAACCAAGGAACTTCTAAGACCGCCCCCCACCGACACTGGCAAAGCAAGCCATTAGAATATAACCTGAGAGCAAACCCCCACTGTTACTAGCACTGATGATGTTACCTAGTTTGGTTAATGAAATGTCTGCAAGAAAACACCCAAACTCAGAGAGCATCAAGTACTCACTGAATCTATCAGAGCATTCTCACAAACTGCCTAACCAGGATGGCTTTTGGTGAAGCTTGTACCATGTATGTACAGTATGTATGTACAGATGTATGTACAGTATGTCTATCTGCCTGCCTGCCTGCCTACCTACCTACCTACCTACATATCTCTGTCTGAATTCCACCCTTGGGTCTTCTGCTTGAGCAGGGGGTTGGACTAGAAGACCTCCATGGTCCCTTCCAGCTCTTGTTATTCTGTATTCTGTAAGATGCTGAATGTGGAAATAGATGGTAAAGGGCATGGAATACTGGATATTAGATGGCATCTGTAGAAGGAACTGGGTTCAAATCTATATTCAGGGCAAGCTGTAGGCATCTATAGCTCGTCTGTTTATTTGCTTAAGTGTATCAGATCTATGCAGATCAAAACCATGGTGTGTGAGAACCAGGCATCCTAAACCTTCCCCTAGCCTGTTGTTTACAAAAATTCCACCCCTTCTATGGATGTGGAGGTTTAAAATAACTATGGGTATGTTTATAAAAACTGTACTCCCCTCCCGCTGGGCACATGAAAAAGGAATAAAAGATCCATTGGTACCAATCAAAGCATTAAAAATGGAGATGAGATTTTAATAAATAGTTCAGCTGGAAGGAGAGGAATTAAGAGTGCTCCCTCCTTGACACAGTGGTTCCAATTAGCATAAGCCATGGTCTGCTTAAAGAGTGAGTTACGATACTCCGGCTATCCTTGGGTACTAATAGTAGTCATTGGTTACTTTATACATTTTGTTGTTCAGTGTTGGGCTGAATGCCCAGGTTATAGTAACTCAGATGGTTGAGTGGGTATTTGGCTCCTCTCCCAATTTTTTTCCACTTTGCACCAGAGGTATCCTACACACACACACACACACACGGCTCTTTAATCCAGGGGTGAAATTCAGCAGGTTCTGACAGGTTCTGGAGAACCGGTAGCGGAAATTTTGAGTAGTTCAGAGAACTGGCAAATACCACCTTTGGCTGACCCCAGACTGGGGTGGGAATGGAGATTTTGCAATATCCTTCTCCCAGGAGTGGGGAGGGAATGGGGATTTTGCAGCAACCTTCCCCTGTCACGCCCACCAAGCCACGCCCACAGAACAGGTAGTAAAAAAAATAGAATTTCACCACTGCTTTAATCATATAATGGTGACATTCATCTTGACTTTCTTTCTAGTTTCTGAAGGACACCTCTAAGCTTTATTCTTCAAACTCTGGGTCTGTTTGGGGCACTTGGATCTGAATAAAAGGGGAAAAAAACAGATTTTGCCAACTCACACATGGCCTATTGTCAATTTCTAGATGATCAGGCTTTCTGAGTTGATGGACCAACCAAAAGCTACCAAAAGCAAATGAACATAATCTATATTTTAAGGCATAGATCAGGGCTTGCTTTAGCTGTTCAATCTACCTTTGCAGGAAAAGATATGATTTTCAAGCAGTATTCTGGAAGTAGAATGAGAGAGGGTTTTTAAAAAAAATTTGTTGACATATTTAAGAAAACCATCTCAGTTCATTTCTCCTGGGGAGGGGACAAAGGATGTGGTTATCTTTTCTGGATTTTGTGATGCAGTTCTTAGATCGAGGGTGGGTGGAATGAACAGTCAGAGAAGTAACCCAGCAAACACGAAAAGCATTTCTACGAGTAAAATGAACGGGATCATTTAAAACAACTGAAAAACCTGCAGATCTGACCTGCCTGGAAAGTCAACTGCTTCCTTCATTTCCATACGATAGAATTAAATCTCTGATTTAATTCATGTGCAGGGGAATGTTGACAGAAAAATATGTCACAATGGAGATTTTAAAAGGGCAAGACCTTGATTGTATGATTATGGATACCATTGTGATTTTTCTTTAACCGCCCATACAAATAGTCCTGTCAAGTTTGACTGAAGATATTTTCTTGAAATAGTACAGAAGTGGTTTTCCACTGTTGTTGTCTTCTTCTCCTCCTCCTCCTCCTCCTCCTCCTCCTCCTCCTCCTCCTCCTCCTCCTCCTCCTCCTCCTCCTCCTCCTCCTCCTCCTCCTCCTTATTTTTTCATAGTTTTTTCATCAAAATGCTAACCGGGTTTAACTGTGTTTATATTTAAAGATCAGCCAACGTGAATTAGTGTCTGTAGGCTTTTAGCCAACTAGAAGTCAATAAATAGTACAATTTCAACAATAATTGATGAATGGATGCTTAGCGTGCATTCAAAGACAAGCGGAAGATGTCAACATTCTTTCAAGATACAGTATTCTGTTCAAGTCCCACAAAATGTAGATCGTGAGTATTAACCATTCTTCAAAACAAGGAGTTTTTAGCCTTTAGCCTTTTGCTAAAGCATTCTGTTTGGTAGAACACTTTGGTAGAACTCTAGTTTTTTAAAGAAAAAAACTGAAAACAAGACTTTTTTTTCTATCCAAGAATTAAAATATGTTCAGCATTGAGAACACAGCAATGTGGAACTTTTATGAGGTGAGAAGATAGTTTGGGCTGGGGCGCATTATGTCATGTTTCAGAAATCATAAGAGGAAGGAATTTTTAAGAACAATGACATCTATGTACAAGTCAAAAAGAGGGCTGTGAAAATGACTACAGGCCCCTCACATCCTGGACATAAATTGTTTCAACTTCTACCCTCGAAACGATGCTATCGGGCACTGCACACCAGAACTACTAGACACAAGGATACCTTATCCCAAATGCCATAATTCTACTAAATAATTAAGTCCCACAATGCTGCCATATTACCTACTAAGACTATATTACTATTATTTTTTTCTTCCTTCCTAGTACCTATTTCTTCCCATTTATGGCTATAACCATGTTGCTTGAATCTTTAGAATTTAGATTGTTTTATTTGTTTCCTAGTATGATTTGATTGCTTATTAGTAACATAATACATTAATACATTCTTGATGAATGTATTCTATTTTTTTTATTTTTTTTTTATGTCCACTGAGAGCATCTGCACCAAAGACAAATTCCTTGTAGGTCCAATCACACTTGGCCAATAAAGAATTCTATTCTGTTCTGTTCTGTTCCTATTTATTATTCTATTCTATTCTATGCTATTCCTATTCCTAATTCTATTCTATTCCTATTCCTATTCCTATTCATTATTCTAGTCTATTCTAAATATCTGAACAAAATTGGTGCAAAAAAGCTGACAGTGAACAATATTTAACATTAGATGGCAGGAAAGAGTTTCTGTTGGTTAGACCGAGACCAAATTTTAATGTCTACAATGCAAAAGATTTCTTTTTGTTGTTGTTTTTGTTGTTTTGTCTTGTTTCTTTAAATGGATTTAAAATGGATTTCCTAGTGGCTCTGTTCCTTTAAAAAGTTCTTCTGAACCTCCTTTGTTTACATCTGCATTTTATTGCTTATCTTGCTGCAGCCGAATTAAATTCAAGGGGGTGATGGTGGCTGGGGATGAACAAAAGGAAATCTCACAGTTGTGCAAAAATAGGACTGGCAGAGTCTCAAAATGACACCAAAGGAAATATTCTACCCATGAAAAGAGCTCATATTCTCGTGGCCGTTAATATGAATTAACGGGAATGAGAATTTCAATTTTTTCACATAGAGATTCAATAATAGCATAATTGATAGAAAGTAAATGCCCCTATGTGACCTATCTAGATAGTATTAATTTCTCCCTCATGTTACACTACTTTAATTACACTGATGGCTTTAAGTGTTGTGCATGTGTGTATGCACTCACAGAGGGAGCGAGAGATCCTAATGGGATCCCCCCCCCTTTGTGTGAACAATGCTTCCACAATTATGAAGATAGGTCCAATTAACAGATAAACCCAGTTCTGAAAACAGAGTCTAACAAACTGCACCACTCAAATATGTTCGGATTTCACATTTCATGAAGCAATGGGCCATGGTTAGTTGCAATCGGTAAGCCATAAACCATGGTTTATAAACCAACAAGGGCTGAATTCACATAGTACGCTAAAAACAAAGCCACCCCAATTACATTATGGCTTAACTTGCTGCATAATAGATAGATTGATAGATTGATGATAGATAAGATTAATAACAGAGTCCCCTTCCTCCCTTGCTCATCCTATTTCCTCCCTCCCCATCTTTTAGTTGTAGCTGATAATTCATATTTTAATGTATTCGTAAAATGTATTCATTTATAAATGTTGAGTACAAAATTTATTTATTTATAACTTTAAAAATACATTTATTTTATTTACTGCGTTTCCCCGAGAATAATTCTGGGAACTGAAGTCCAAAGAACTTAGAAGTGACAAAGTTGAGAATGCTGCTATAGAGCTTCTAGGGTTCTGAGGAATGCAATTACAAAACTTTCTGAAGAGCATCAAAGTAGATTTTCGTAATCCATGGGATACCTTGATGAAAGCTTTGGAATTATATCATTATAATTATACTAGACACAAGAACAGTTTTTCCTGAATGCCATCCCTCTGCTAAACAAATAATTCCCTCAACACTATCAAACTATTTACTAAGTCTGCATTACTATAACTATTAGCCTTCTCATCGTTCCTATCACCAGTCTCCTCCCACTTATGACTGTATGACTGTAACTTTATTGCTTGTATCCTTACGATTTATATTGATTGTTTCCTAGTATGATTTGATTGCTTATTTGTAACCTATGATTATCATTAAGTCTTGCACCTTGGGATTCGTGATGAATGTATCTTATCTATTATGTACACTGAGAACTTATGCACCAGAGACAAATTCTTTGTGTGTCCAATCACATTTGGCCAGTAAAGAATTATTCTATTCTATTCTATTCATCTGGTCTAGTCTATTATTTTCTATAAAATATTGATAGATTCTGGTAAGACTTTTTATGACAAAGGCATTTTATTGGAAGACATAAGTTCTCATGAGCTAAAGATTTAGGTCATGAGATCTTTTACCTTTTAATAAAATGTGTTAGCTTGGAAAGGTGGTATCAGATTCTTTCTCGGTTTGGGCTACTATAGATTAATGCAGCCTTTCTCCAATAATATCCATTTTGAAATACCAGCCTCCAATTCTTAACACAACAAGGTAAAATAGAAGGGCTGATTGGAAAATAAGTTTTTGGGGTAGCTAAAGCAATCTGTCCAGACACTTTCCCTCAATCTTTAGTGTGATATCAATCAATCAGAATACAGCTGGAAGGGACCTTGGAGATCTTCTAGTCCAACACCCTGCTCAAGCAGAATCACAAGCAGTTTGATATGAATATGAATCATATGTGGTATGATTATCATCCTGGCCAGGTGAGGTGTCCATCCAGACAGATGCTGGTTGATTCTTCAGGGTCAGGAAAATTATCTTTCCTGTCACCTGAGATCTTTTACAAGTAATCCTGGACATAAAGGTAAGGTAAAGGTTCCATTTGCACGTATGTGCTAGTCATTCCCGACTCTAGAGGGCGGTGCTCATCTCTGTTTCAAAGCCAAAGAGCCAGCGTATCCAAAGACATCTCTGTGGTCATGTGGCTGGCATGACTAAATGCTGAAGGCGCACGGAACGCTGTCCCTGTCTCTACTTGCATCTTTACATGCTTTTGAACTGCTTGGTTGGCAGAAGCTGGGACAAGTAACAGGAGCTCACTCTGTTATGCAGCACTAGGGATTTGAACCGCCAAATTGCTGACCTTTCTGATCGACAAGCTCAGTGTCTTAGCCACTGAACCACTGCATCCCAATCCTGGACAAACAACAGTTCATTTAGTGACCATTCAATGTTACAATGAAAAAAGTAACTTATGGCCATCTTTCACAGGAACAACCCCCCCCCCCATAATCACGTGATCAAAATTCAGATGCTTTGCAACTGACTCATATTTATGATGGCTGCAGCATTCCAGGGTCACAACATCCCCTTTTGCGACCTTCTGACATGCACAGTCAACGGAGGTTCACTTAACAACAGCGTTACTAACTTAACAACCACAGCGATTCTCACTGAACGACTGTGGCAGGAAAGGCCGTACGATGGGCCAAAATTCACTTACCAAATTTCTCTCCTAGCAATCAGTTGTGGTCATAAGTCAAGGACAACTGGAGAACAAGCAAGGGAAAGAATTTGGAGCTTTCTGAAAAAGTTTGGCCATGCAGATTGCCCACATCCCACTTTATAGAAAGCCCCCCCCCAATCTATTTATCTCTTGGTTGGTTTCATCTCACATGAAGCCAGGTTTGCTCAACCAGGGTTACCTGGGTGAGCCACGTTTGGCCCATTTTGCATGATGCCCACCAGAAACCAGGTTGGCAAACCACAATGGCTGGATTTACCCAACCCAGCAAACCCAACATGAAAACCCAACCATATTCCTAATGTTTGAAGATGCAAAGTTATCTCTGGTCATTGGCCTTCCTTTTTATTCCAAGTTGGCTAGAGACAACCGCCAAAGCTTAAGAGAAAGTAAAAGGTAAAGATTCCCCTCGCATATATGTGCTAGTCATTCCTGACTCGAGGGTCGGTGCTCATCTCCGTTTCAAAGCCGAAGAGCCAGCGCTGTCCAAAGACGTCTCTGTGGTCATGTGGCCGGCATGACAAAATGCCAAAGGCACCCAGTAAGCTGTTACCTCCCCACCAAGGTGGTACCTATTTTTCTACTTGCATGTAAACTAGGTTGTCAGAAGCTGGGACAAGTAACAGGAGCGCACTCCGTTACGCGGTGCTAGGGATTCGAACCATCGAACTGCCAACCATTCTGATCGAGGAGCTCAGCATCTTAGCCACTGAGCCACCACGTCCCTAAACTTAGGATACATATGTGAAAAATAAACACGCTTTGCTAACCACATGGCCTAATAAAGCAACCATCTTCTTAGCTTTTGTTCGTTATTTAAAGCTTATTCACTTTATAACCAAAGAATATTATTATTAAGTATTAAAAAAATAAAATAAAACATTGCACTCAGCCTAATATTCACAATAAGCCTTTCCCTGCAGGTGCACCCATCTATATTCTCCTTCTAATTCTCTGTCATTTCTTTTCTTTTCTTTTTTAAGATGCTTTTATAGGAATCTCTCTCTTTAAATAATATATAAAGAACCTTGAGGAGCCAGTGAGGAGCAAATGTATACCCACCGATCATTTAGCTTGCTATTAAAATAAATATTCAGCAAGGCTTGCCCCCTCTGCCCCCTCCCTCCCCTCGCTTCTGTCTAGATTAATTTTTTTGAGCTCATGGATGGATGATCTTATATTCTGGCTTAGTTCGCTGTCTGTGAGGTTTATTTTTCTCCTCCAAGCACAAACACCTCTGGCTCAGGAAGAAAAGGAGGAGGAACTGGGGCTGTATTCAATCCCATTACATATGATTAACTGTTGTTTTTCTGCTCTCTCGCTCTCTCTCTCTGTGTTTCTCTCTGTGTTTCTGTTTTTTCCTCTCTCTTTTTCTGTTTCTCTCTCTCTCTCTCTCTCTCTCTCTCTCTGAGTTTCTCTCTGTGTTTCTCTCTCTGTTTTCCCCCCTCTCTTTCTCTCTTTCTGTTTCTCTCTCCCTCTCTCTGTTTCTGTGGTTCTCTCTGTTTCACTCTCTCTCTCTCTCTCTATTTTTCTCTCTGTGTTTCTCTCTCTCTCTTTCTCTCTCTCTCTCTCTCAGTGTATGTGTGTGTGTTTCTCTGTGTTTCTCTTTCACACTCTGTTTCCTCTCTGTTTCTCTCTCTCTCTCTGTTTCTTTCTCTGTTTCTCTCACTATTTCTATTTCCCTCTCTTTCTCTTTCTCTTTCTCTCTCTCTCTGTTTTTTCCTCCCTCTCTCCCAAAGCCGCTGCCTCCGTCCATCCACGTTTTAATGCTTCCCTGAATTCAAAGTCAGGAAGCACTCTGGAGTGTAGGAAAGGGAGAGGAGGAGAAGGGACCCCAGGCTGGGATCGGCTAGAGGCAGACCTGGGGGACAACCAAAGTCAACAACAACAAGCAAACAATTATGCCTTACAGCTTCTGATCTAGCAAGTCGAGAGCAATTGGGGGAGAGGGGGACCTCAGTTAAAAGAGGAAGGGGCAAGAGTGAGGTTTGCACCAGCCGGTGGCACCAGAGAAGGCAAGGAGATGGGAAGATGATAGGAGGTAAGGGGGAGGGAGGGAGACAGAGAGAGCGCGACCCCTCCTCAAATTATCTCCAGGGCATTATCTCTTAGAGATCTTGAGTTTGGGGAATAGTAGAAGAAGGGTTAGGGATTTCAAAGGATCCAGAGCCCCAAGGATCCAGTGAGCGGGGTGAACTTTCTAGGATAAGAGTAGTCAAGGGGGGGGAGGGGGGCAATCTGCTGCACATCAGGGCTGGCTCAATGCCTCTCTCTCTCTCTCTTTCTCCCTCCCTCTCTTTCTCTCTCTCTCTCTGACTCTGTCTCTGTCTCTCTCCCTCTACCCCCATCCCCTCTGCCTTAGGCCCAGCTCCTTTCCCTTCCAGGCCACCTCCTCTGCCCCGGTCCCCTTGGCTGGATGGAAGAGAAACACAACAAAGGCCCGGGAGTTACTTTGCGCATTGGGATGTGCCGCTGTGCAGGTCAGCCAAGCACAAGGACCACACCAAGAGTCCTTTGCGATTCACTCGTCCCGGAGAACATCCTTTCTCCTTCTTCTCCATCACCGTGCCCCCCCCTCTCTCTCGCCCTGCTTACAAACCCTACGTCGCCGCCCGCCCCGACTTAATTAAAAAAAAAAAAGCCAACCCCAAGTCCAAACTACACGCGCGCAACCTAACAACCCAAACCGAGGCCTCCGCCTTCACAAAGGCGACGTCGCGGGCTTCAGCCTTTTCACCCACCACCCTTATCTCTTCTACCCCCCCCCTTCCACTCCAACCCTCCCTTGCCTTTCCAGGCTGCTGCCCTGTTTTGAATTATATCTCTTTGCAGGCGGAGGGCGGGCAGGGAGAAGAAGTCCCTCCGCACGCGCGCGCGCGCGCGAGACAGAGAAAAAGAATGGGAGAGAAAGAGGGGAGGAGGTGGGGAGGGGGCGAGCGCGCACGGAAAATACCCAGCCAGCCTGCCGGACGTTGGGATAAAAAAAAAGAAAAGAAAGAAAGTAAAGCTTTCGCGTTCCTCCTGCTTTGTCAACTGCAAAACGGGTGGTCGAAAAAGAAATCCAGGGGAGGGGGCGACTTTTCAGAGGTGGGCGAGAGAGGCGCGTATTCGCCTTCCGAGCAGATGTTCTGGCCAGGCTGGTTTTTTAAATCAGGCTCTCTCTTCACCGACCCTAATTCCTGTGCACGAGTATATATATTTATACATTAATGTATATGTATTATATGTAAATGCAATATACGAATATGTAGTATATGTAAATTACACACACACACATTGTAGGTATATGTAGATATGTATATGTATGCATATATTATATCTACATATCTACATACCTACATATACATATAATGCACATATATATATATATATATATATATATATATATATATATATATATATATATATAGCATTTACATATACTTTATATACATATATTGCATTTACATATAATACATATTCACATATCTACATATAATGCATATTCATATATTGCATTTACATATAATACATATACATATACAATTTATCGTTCCTATCTATGAAATTGTCAAGGAAAACTCGACCCGTAGCCCAGGAATAGTCCTCTCTTCCTACAGCAGCAATAACAACACACACACACGCACACACACACACACAAAACACACACCACAAACACTTTCAAACCATAAGCCCCTTTGTAGGTTTAATTTTTCTCAACCCCAATCTTTTTACTTTCAAGAATGCTCTATCTGGACAGGTGATTTAAAGGTGATGCGGGAGGGAGCGAAACAGAGGCTTTTTTGACAGGCATTTATGCTTTTTTTTTTTTTTTGCATATGTCATTTTATATTTATATTATATCCGGTTGGGAAAGAAAAAGACCAGGGGGTTGAGAAATTTCATACGAGCAGGAGGCGCCTCCATTTAAAAAAAATCAAGCAAAAAACAGGCTTTCCCCTAACGTAAAAACAATTCTACCTTAATCATTCTCAGGTGTTTGTTTAGGGTGTGAATTATTAGGCCTCTACCCGCTTTGACTGTGAATCGAATTGTAGATCGCAACACAACTAATGAAAGGCAATGGGTGAATGATGCTGGATTTGCCCTCCACGCAAAATAAAATAAAATAAAATAAAAAATTGCAACTTTGTTGGTTACTTTGTAAAAATGTTTTTATTTGGATCTTTTGTGTGTGTGTATGTCTTTACAACAATAAAATATTGCATCAATATAAACCCCTCGACTAAAAGTGGTTGACAATCAAACATCACAAGCAACTCTCTCTTTTTGTTGTTGTTGTTTAATTTATTTTGCTTTAAGCCTTCCTTCCCTCCACGACAGACAATCGCTTCGGGGTATTCTTAATTTTTTTTATTGATTTTTATTACTTTTTTTTAAACATAATGCGGAATTTATTGAAAATAAATAATTGTCGGAAATTGCAATAGGCAATTTGGAATAAAATAGTTGAAAAAGCAACCTTTAATGAAAATAGCTGTTTATTATACCTCAGTTACTAAATGAATAATCTAAATGATTTTTTTTCTTTTAAATTAATAACTTCCCAAAAAACGTTTAGAATATACAAAACTGTACAAGGTTTTTTTTGTTCTTTTTAATAATTATTTAATATAAAGTTGGCAGAAAGATAGCGGGGGTTTCGTCCCTGCTGAGTCTTTAAAAGCATATTCAGAATTCCTGTGGAGCATTTATGTGAGTTAAAGGGGGGAGGACAACATTTTTTTTTTAAAAAAAAAAAGCCTTGCGAACAGAAAAAAGTGGGGAAAATGAATTTGGACAATCTATCCTTTTGGGGAACTGGCAATGATTTCTAGAAAAAGAAATTAAGCTGGGGGAACTTTTTTCTTTTTTTAAATTTAAAAAGGCCCATCCGAGGGGCGGAACGGGGAAGGGGGAGGCGTTTTCTGGAATTTTTAGGATCGCTCCCAGGTTCCCAGATTGGCAGCGCGTCTCTCGTCTACTTTGCCACGCACGTGGAAAAACAATGCACGGGAGATCTAAACCTCAGTGGGGTTCTGCTTTGTCGATAACAAGGGGTGTGTGTGTGTGTATCTCTTACACGCACATGCACACACTTCTGGTGGGTCCGTGTAGGTAGAGACGGCAGACAATACACCAGGGGTCTGTGAGTATGCGTGCCACTGTCTCATCCACGCTTTTGTAAACGCATCCATAAAATTATGTCAACCAATCCCGCAGAACTAGTTCTTAAAACACGATTTTCTTTAAGGAAAGAAATTTCTCAGCCAAACGATCTGCTCGATTCCTTTCCTCGGGGAGGCCCAGGATCAAACCCCTTACAATTAAACAAGATCCTTTTGGATCACAGAAAGACATATTTCCTCCCCAACAGTAGCCAACGTTAATCAAACGATCCCGGGTTGGGGATCTATTTGTCCCCACTCCCAATTCTGTCCTGATTCTTTGGACTTTCCGACTCTGGCCCATCTTTGTTTCCCATCATTTCACAACCCCCAGCCGTATCCCCTCCGGCTTCCCGAAAGGCAAAGCAGGCACAAGGAGTTAGTTAATCCGAAGCGAAAGATCCGAATTGGAGGACGTGAAAATGGATTTAAGTACAGACCGTAAACTTCAGGTGCCGGTCAGGATGGGATCCAGCCGCAGAGCCGTAAAAAAAAAAAGAAAAAAAAGCTAGATTTCCATCTTAGGGGGATCCTGGGCTTTTGGAATTACTATTATTTTTATTTTTAAATACATCTGTGTGGAGAGGGCCAAAAGCAGAAAAGGAGACGGCGGGCCAAGCGAGGGAGAAGGGAGAGGAGGAGGAGAAGGAGGGTTTCCCCCCCCCCAATTAGAAAAATGTCCGTTTTGACATTGTACGATTTTGAACTCTGATCAGCGAAAGGCAACGCACGCGGGTTGTGACGGCCGCCGAGTCGCTTCGCGTTTCTGTCTTTGGGGGGGGGGGTCAAAAAAAAAGAACAATAATAATAATAATAATAAATCCACAAGAGCTCCAGATTGGTCTTCCTCCTGCCGAGGAAGGGGGAAATGCCGGACTCCACTTTTTCTCCACGGTGTGGGGTCTTGGGGAGGAAAAGCGGGGCGGAGGAGGAAGGAAAGGGCCGGTCCATGGGAAAGCAAACGCGGGATCCCAGAATGGGGGACACCCTTCGCGGACCTTCATAAGGCCGCCAGAACGAAAGGTCATTTTTTTTTTTTTTAGCAACGAGCAAAGTCCAGCCAAGCGTTGTTTTTTTTTTAAGTCTGTCTTAAAACGAGATTCGTCACCTGAAATACACCGGGTCGGACCAAGGCGCTGAAAGGTTATTCGTAGGCACGTCTTGTCTTGTCTCTTTTCTTTCTTTCTTTCTTTCTTTCTTTCTTTCTTTCTTTCTTTCTTTCTTTCTTTCTTTCTTTCTTTCTCGGATATAGAGATCACGATTTCCCTTTTTTTTTTCTATCGGCGATGGGGCGAAGGAGAAGCTTTGCTATTTAAGCACAGAAAATCGGCGCTGGGAGAAAGGGTGGAAAATTACATTATAGCGGGCGGGGGAAGACGGAGGGGGGGAGCTCGCTGGCTTTCCATGCCCTCCCCCCCTTTTTCCTACCGCTTTTCTGTTGTAGGGCTTGTGAAGAAGCGACGGCTAGGGAGAAGAACAGTGTCCTTTTTCTCTCTTTTCTTCAGGAGGTGGTTGTGTTATCTCTATTGTGGAGGATGCTGCTGAACATCCTGGCGGGAAGGAGGGAAGGAAGGAAGAATAGAAAGGAGGGAGGGAAGGAAAAACAGAAAGGAGGGAAGGAAGAATAGAAAGGAGGGAGGGGAAGAAATAGAAAGGAAGGAGGGAAGGAAAAACAGAAAGGAGGGAAGGAAGAATAGAAAGGAGGGAGGGAAGCAAGAATAGAAAGGAGGGAGGGAAGGAAAACAGAAAGGAGAGAAGGAAGGAAGAATAGAAAGGAGGGAAGGAAAGAAGGAAAACAGAAAGGAGGGAAAGAAGGAAAAACAGAAAGGAGAGAAAGAAGGAAGAATAGAAAGGAGGGAAGGAAGGAAAAACAGAAAGGAGGGAAGGAAGGAAGAATAGAAAGGAGGGAAAATAGAAAGGAGGGTGGGAAGAAAGGAAGGAAGCAAGAATAGAAAGGATGGAAGGAAGGAAAAATAGATGGGAGGGAGGGAGGGAAGGAAGGAAGGAAGGAAGGAAAGGGACAACGCCGTGAGGTCAACCCCCGCCCGCCCGCGCGCCCGTCCGGCTGGGGGGCGCCGATTCCCCGGGTCCTGAGCGGGTGGGTCATAGTCAAAGGTCGTGACACGAGGCGTCCGTTTTCCCGCTATGCGCGTAGACTTCGTGCGGTTGGGGCGGCTCGCCCGGCGGCGTCATGCGCTTCTCTTTCTGCCGCCGGTTGCAGAACCAGACGCGCACCACCTCCTTCTCCAGCTGCAGGCTGTCGGCCAGCGAGGAGATCTCCTGGGCCGCCGGCTTGGGGCACTTCAAGAAGTGGGTCTCCAGCACCCCTTTGACGCTGACCTCGATGGACGTGCGCTTCTTGCGCTTGCGGCCCTGCGCCGCGATCTTGTCGATGCTGGTGGGGCTGCCCGTGGACGAGTCGGCCTCCTCCAGCCACTTGTTCAGCAGCGGCTTCAGCTTGCACATGTTCTTGAAGCTCAGCTGGAGGGCCTCGAAGCGGCAGATGGTGGTCTGGGAGAAGACGTTGCCGTACAGGGTGCCCAGCGCCAGCCCCACGTCGGCCTGGGTGAAGCCCAGCTTGATCCGCCGCTGCTTGAACTGCTTGGCGAACTGCTCCAGCTCGTCCGAGGTGGGCGTCTCTTCGTCCGAGTGCTCGGGGCAGTGATGGGAAGCCAGCTCGGAGGGCTCCGGAGGCGAGTCGCGCAGCACCGGGTGAAGCCCGGCGAGAGAAGGTGGTGGAGGAGGATGTGGCGGCGGGGGTGCGGCGGCGGGCGGCGGCGTCAAACCCCCGCCGTGGTCCAGCATGCCGCTGACGGTAAAGCCGGCCTGGGAGTAGACGTTGAGCGGCGGAGGCGGCGGGGGCTGGCCGCCGCTGACCGGCAAGGCCGAGCCGTGGGCCGGGGTGGCTCCCCAAGCGTTGGGGTGGCTGGCATGGTGCGGGGAATGGTGGCTGACGTGGTGGGGCGAGCGGTGGTGCAGGATGGCGCCCAGCTGCAGGTCTTCCCGGCCCGGCTTCACGTCGGGCTGGTCCAGGGGGCTTCCACCGCCGCCTCCTCCGCCTCCGCCACCGCCACCACCGCCGCCGCCGCTCAGAGCCGCCGCCCAGGGCCCCGCGTCGCTGAGGCTGGTGACCCAATGGTGGCCCAGCGGATGCCCGTTGCCGGCTACCCCTTGCAAGTAGTCACTTTGCAGAAGTTTCTGCGGGTTGCGGAACGGGCCGCCCTGCTGCATCGCCGCCGCCTCGGCATGGACCAGAGCGCCCGAGTTGAGGATGCTGTAAGGGTTGGTCGCCGCCGTGGCCATGCTGGGCGACCCGCGCTCGCTTGCCTGGCTTTGGGCTTTGGGGCTTCGGCTGGGCTGGCTTGGCTTGCGGCTCTCCCCCCTCCCCCTCCCCGCCTGGATGTGGCGAAGCGGCCGCTCGCTCGCGCCTTTGACAGCTACCCAGCCGAAAGAGAGAACGCCTCAGCCAGCGCTCCCCTGACCGGCGGGACCGGCGGCCAATCCGTGAGGCTCTTCCCGCCGGGAAAGGGACGGCTCGGCCAATGACGGCGCGCCGAAGAGGTTGGCTCCACGCCCGGCTTCCCCCCACTCCTCCTCCAGCCTCCCAAGGAAGAAAAAAAGGCAAGGAGAGGGGGGGGGGGGTCGGGAAGGGACCCAAAGGAGCTCTGGCGAGCGAAGGGTTAAAACGAGGGAGTCGACCGGCAGGAAGTGCCTCCGTCCTGCCTCCCCATTGGCTGGCGAGGGAGGGTTGTCCGAGGGTCGGCGGGTTAACCCTTGCTTGGCCTGCGAGACCAGCTGACTCCTGTTGGAAAGAGGGGAGGGGGAAAGGGGAGGGGGCTCGGAGCCAGGTTTGAATTTGCAGCCATTGATTAAGGGCAGAAGGCGCGCGTTGGGTCTCTCCCCCTCCCCGCCTCTCCTTCCCCGGGACTTGCGGGGCGTGGGGGGAGCTTGGGGGGGAGGAGGAGAGGTTAAATACCTGCTCCCGAGAGCGCCAGCGCCTCCTTTGCCAAGACGAGGGGGAAACCCTTCCAAATGGCTTGGAGTCGGTCTGGGGTGGGTGGGCTGGGCTGGGCGGGGGTCAAGAAAGGGTAGTTCCCCGGTGAGTTTTATTCTACGGGAGGGATTTACTCTTGCAAGTCTAACAGGTTGGGCGAGAAAGGGAGTCTAGCGGAGAATTTTAAAAAAACGCGTCCCGAATAACCAGGTACTCAGGAAGTTTGCAAAGTTGTGCCTTGCCAAGAAACGAGGAGGGGAAAGGGGGGGCAGCTTGCGTGCCTTACACAGATTCCTAGCTCGTGGGATCGGAGTGCGCCGCACACTCGTGCCAAGAGAAAGGCACCTAGACAGTAGCTGAGAAAGATTGACTGAGAAATGCGGAGCCAACTTCTCATCAGCTTGAAAGACAAACCATTTCTTTCATTTTGGGGGTGGTGGGGGAGGCGTGTGTAGGGGTGGCCAGGGAGATAAAGTTTGCCCTCGATCGAAGCTGGGTCCTCTCTAGCCCGCCTCAACCCACCCACCCACCCACCCCTCTTCAAGTGGGGCAGAGAGCTTTCCTACCCCTCTCCCCCCACACGCCGCTCCACACCTTTTCTAGTTTTCAAAGAAGAACAAGCCACCTACTTTGGGAAAGCGGCCGGCGCGGCGAGATTGCTTTGCGCCCAGGGAGAATCCCCCGTGGCCTGGATACATGTGCGAGCGGTCATCCCGCCTTTTGCTTTTGTTCAAAATACGGCGCAACCCGCTGCGCGCTCGCCCAATGGAATCCGTCCGAAAAGTAATCACTCACCGGATTCCTTTCCAACTTCGACCGAAAAACGTGCGATCTTCCGTTCTTTTCTCCACTCCAAACGTGGCTTTGCACCAAATGTCCAGTTTTGCGTGTCGAAAGGTCAGGAACAAAATCTGCAAAAAAAAAAAAAAAAGCGCAAAAGAAGATTACCGGTAAATAATAATAGTAACAATAGCAATAACAACAACAACAACCTAGGACGCTGGCAGCAACTCGTATTAGCACCAGTCAATGATATTTGTGATGCATTTT